>NC_034601.1:8622473-8639232 GCF_900095145.1 Mus pahari | reverse complement strand
CCTCCCTCCCTCCCTTCCTTCCTCCCTTCCTCCCTTCCTTCCTTCCTTCCTTCCTTCCTTCCTTCCTTCCTTCCTTTCTAGCCTGATCATTGCCCTTCCTGTTCCCCTTCTACATTCCCTCCCCTATCTCCCCTTCTCCTCTGAGAGAATGGAGATACCTCCCCTGGGTCTCTCCTTACTCTGGCACATCAAGTCTTTGCAGGGCTAAGTGCTGCTTATCCCACTGCAGCCAGACAAGACAGCCAAGTTAAGGGAAAAGATTTAGGGATAGTCCCTGCTCCAGTTGTTCAGGATGCACATGAAGACCAAGCTGAATATCTGCTACATATGTGTGCGGGACCTAGGTTCAGCCTGTGTATGCTGTTTGGTTGGTGGTTCAGTGTCTGAGAGCCCCCAACAGTCTAGGTTAGTTGACTCTATTGCTCTTCCTGTGGAGTTCTTATCCCCTTTGGGATCCTCAATCCTTCCCCCAGCTCTTCCATAAGACTCCCTGAGCTCTGTCTAGTGTTTGACTGCAGGTCTCTGCATCTGTCTGAATCAGCTCCTAGGTGGAGCCTTTCAGAAGACAACCATGCTGGACTCCTGTCTGAAGACATAACAGAGCATCATTCGCAGTGTCAGGGATTGGTGCTTGCCCATAAGTGGGTCTCAGGTTGAGTTGGTTTTTGGTTGTCCATTCCCTCGTCTCTGCTCCATTTGATAACTTTCAATGCTGATGGCAGTATCAAAAGGCTGTATTCTCCCAGAACTCAGGAATGTAATTTGGCAACAGATACACAAATCTTGAACTTTTATCTTCTCCATCCTTAGCATTTATCTTGGGAAGTATGACCTGGAGAAACAAAGAAAAGCTTAGAAAAAGACATGTTTGAGATTATTCCTAACAGCAAAACATTAGAAAACACTTCACAACTCAATGAGAACAGATCATTAAATTAAACATGCTTCATTAAGTAATGGCATATTATGTAGTTATTAAAAGTCATGTTGTTGAAGAGTAGTTAATGACACATGGAAAATGTTCATTACCTGAATGTCAAGTGGCAAAAACCTAAACACAATCAAAGTTGAACTGCAGTAAGTGTGGTGCAATTTATTAAGCACCCATTATGTAATACTGAAAGGTTTTACAGTAGAGGATTTTATCTTCATATTTCAGAAAAGGAAACAAAGATTCAGCATGTGCTTTCATGCATGTATATGTGTGTATGTACATGTGTGTGTGTGTGTGTGTGTGTGTGCATATGACAGAGACAGAAATGGATTGGGAAAATGTGGGGAAGAAACAAGATATATTTGTGTTTACCACGAAAGAGTAGGAACCCAAATATTTCTTTTCTGTAGCCATTATTTCTTTAAGGCGATGATTTCCATCTTAAGAAACTATTGCATTTGCAATTAGAAAAAAATGATAAATAACAGTTAAAATGTTCTAGACACCTAAGGAATGAAGATCTCTGGAAAAGAACACTTTCCTAAGCTGGACTTCTTTGAGCAAGACACACTGCTATCTCAGATCAAACACCCAATTGGAACATGTACCTGCTTCCCTATGTAAGGTTCAGGTTAGTGCTGGAAGTCTCCTGCTAATGACCCTTGTCTCAGAATTAAGCAGCTTGGCAACCGAGCCTCACTCAGTTTCTGAGGAAGTTGTTTAATTCTCATTAAAGGTATGTCATCCATAGTCAATATGAGGCTGGGGATTCAGTGTGCATGATAAAAGCTATATGTGATTCTTAATCCCCAAATTCCACTATCCTATGAGAACTATCTGCCAAAAGAAATAAAATAGAGGGTGTCCCTGAACTCTCGAGAAGCTGTACAGAACAGATAGAGCTGGGGCAGTAAATCCCTCCAATAAATTCTAACCAGCAACTTCCTCCTAGCATCCTGGTTGTTTTACATCTCATCTGGGTGACTTCAAACTTAAGAAATTACTTCCCATCTCTGAATTTCACTTTTTCCATGAGAACAGTGATGGTGATGGTGGTGGTGGTAGTGGAGGTGGTGGCAGAGGTGGAGGTGGTGGTGGTAGTGATGGTGGTAGCGGAGGTGGAGGTGGAGGTTGTAATGGTGATGGTAGTGGTGGCAGTTCATGGCTTAGACTAGCTTCAGGATCAACACTCAGCACTTTCTTTGGCTGAAATGTCAGGGCGTCTTTATCATGTAGATAGAACCAATGTGACCTAATCCCTTCCCCAGAACTTCCATGACCCTGCTTCCTTCTTCCATGTCATTCAGGCACAGTGCTCACCTCCTTCTGCTTATACAGTATAAGAATCTTGAATTGTCAACTCTTTTCACATCTGCGTCAGTTCTACCAAGCCCTGCTCCCTGAGATTAGACGTCAAGCCTTCCTTTCACCCTGCTTTTCTTCTTTTCATATTCTAGTACATATTCACCTTTTGCCTTTCTCCATTGTCGCTGCCATTAGCCCCCCCACCCCCACCCAGACACACATATAACTGTTGGAATATAAACTACAGAAAGCCAGATATTTTTCATTATTGTTCATTGATATCTCCAAACATCTTGAACAGTTCCTGGCACATGAAAGGTGCTCAGAATATCGTGGTTGAATGAAAGTATGGGTAAGTGGATGGATGAATGGAGGGGAGGAGAGAAGGTTGGCAGGATGAACAAATCATCCTCTAATTTGCTAGAGTTTGTGGTTACTTAATGTGCAATGGCTTGAATGCCCTCGCATATTCTTATTTGTCTCACTGTTTAGCCAATTTTCTAGAATCCCATTTCTCTTACATCCTTCTTATTTGAAGCCTTTGGTACCTATATACCTAGAGATATAGCAACAATTCAACCCAATGGGAAAGCCCCTGGCATTGCCATTTGATATGAGTGCATAGACATAAAATTGTATGCTTCTGGAAAAGGTGAGCTAAATCATTCCCTTCACAAATAGAGTCAAGGCTTTCTGCAAAGGCTTTCAAGGTGTGTTCTGAATGTCAAATTTAAGCTCTCATATTTGCCTTACCCAATGGGTCTCTGGACTTCACGAATGAAATGTAATTTCCCAAATAAGTAAAATCAGTTCTCAATATCTGGTACTTTCTAGATACTTCCTGGGACCCTTAGAAAACAGGATACCGTTAGTGCTATTTTTTTTTTTTTTTTTTTTAGCACCAACAGGACACTATTCGTTACTTTACTTACTGCTGTGATGAAATGCCTAACTATCGTAGCTTCAGGAGAGGAAAGCTTCTTCAGGCTCAGAGTTTAAAGGGATCCAGTCACTGTGTAGGCAGCTGAGTGATTGACTTAGTCGCGCCCTGTCCACAGTGAAGAAGCAGCGTGAGGGAAATGGACGCCCGCCTCAGCTCCGTGTCTTCTTTGTATGCTGTTCAGGACCCCAGCCTTTGGAATGGGGCCACCCCTGTAGGATAAGTTTTTATACCTATTAACCTAATCTAGAAAATCCCTCACAGACTTCTGCAAATGAATCTATGCCCCATCAAGTTGATGATCAAGTTTAGCCATCATGAAGAATATTGGACGAGAAATACAGATGTGGTTGGGAAATATGCACTTCAGGCCATGGTGCACTTTGTGTCTGTCTCCCCAGTGGGCACGCTAGTACTTGCCATTCTTGTGCCTACTGCTCCTATTGGTACCCTCAGCCATGTACATTAGGTTTTAGTCATTGTTCCCACGTCCTTGCTGTAGAAGCTGTGCCCAGAATTGGACTGAGGGTAAGATTAGCTCAGAAAGCCATTTACTGTCACCTCAAAAACAAAGCAAGCTCTCTCTAGACCGTCTCATTCCTCCATTACCTCAGGTCTCCATGGAGGTGATCAATGAAAACATATAAAGTGCTCAGAATGGCTTTGTTCACACTAGAGGGGACCAGATGACAAGCTTCTTGGCACTTCTTAGACAACCTAATGTCAAGCACACTTGACTTTAATGATTGTTTTTGTTATTCTGCCCAGCAAGATGCAATTCACCTTTTCTGAAATTTCAGAACAAGATGTTCCTTTCTTTTGCTTGGGACTTTTTCAGACAACCACTGTAGAGTTCCTAAGCAATCACTTTACAGTGGCACAAGACAGAAACTAGGAAGACAAACAACTAAAAAGGGCAAACCATGTGACATTCAACCAACATAGAAGGGACCCTTAGCATGTAGCAAGTGACAGAGAGGGAGCTGGGCGAGGATGAGGACCTTCTGGGACTCTCACCACTCTCTGTAAAGAAGGCAATGGCATGACCACAGGGATTCTGTTGAAGAAGGACTTGACTCAGCTTTTGGTCATGGTGTTTTTCCATCAAGGTAAACTTGGTAAATTTATTAACGTTTGCCTGCCTCAGCTCCTTAGATCACAGATGGATTGGCAATCCCCCCTGTAGGGATGACTTGAGGATTTAGGGTAAATACCAGCAGTTTTTAGTATATAGTTGGTATAGAGTTCGCTATTATTGGGAGGAGCCATACCTATTTCTAACTCCCTGGGGGCTGTGAACCACATGTGATGAGCAGTGGGCTTCATTGTGTGGCAGCTCAAACCCCTCTGTTCCTTAGTGCATCTGTATTTCTAGCTATTTTCTTCCTTTAGGCAAAGATCTCTGGCAATAGCAACAATTTCCATAATCTTGTCACCTTAATTGCTGCTGTCACTGTGAGCACTGAAATTAATTTTGATTTCTTTTTGTTTCTGGTTAGCACTTGGAATGTGACTAATGGGATTGTTTCTGGCCTTGGCAGGAGCAGTGCTCCTGGGAAGTTGAGCACTGCTGGCCTGAATCCTGGGTGTGGGTCCACTTTCTGTCCAGAGCCCCCACAGGTGCTGTAACCCTCAGGGAAGAGAATCATTGGGCTGTGGTCATTTGGTCACATAGCACATGAGTGAAGGCTGTGTTCTGCCTGCAGACTCCTCTTTCACAGTTTAATGGTTCCCAAGGAAGGAAATGTGGCTATGCCTGGGAAGGGGAGAAAGTGAGATTTACTGCATGCCTAGCCATTACACTGCTTCCTGTGAATTATCCAACTACCAGTAAGAACTTCAAGAGTTAATAGAAGGGGGTCCATTTTACAAATAAAGTCAGGAAACTAATTGCTAGGGAGCAAATCTGAATGCAGTAGACAATATAGGCCACCTCAGTGTAACCAAACTCCCTCAGAGGATTCTGAATACTTAATTCAGGATATTTGTGTAGTTTCTTTCCGTGTTAAGCAGAGTTCTCTAAAGGAACAAATATATTATATTATGATAATAATACATATTAATATAATAAAGGTACTAATATATACTCCATATGTAAACAAAGAGAATGTATTAGATGGGCTCACATTGATAGGGGCTAGGCAGTGGCAATGGGTATCTGCATGCTGAAGAGGTGGATAACCCAGTAGTCAGTTCAAAGAGACAGCCATTTCTGTTGTATTGGTTGGGTGCAAAAGCCTGGGAACTCTTTGGACACTTTGAGTCGACCCTGGAAGATCCAGAAAGTTGGATCCCGGTGATATTGGCTCCCAGTAGAAGAGATAGATACACTTGGAAAGAACAGTTTGCAAAAGCAAGTGTGCATAACCTGCTTTTCTTTGGCATGTTTTTCATCAGGGTCATCTGGAGAAAGACCATCAAAATGGTTCCCCACTACAGCCCCACATCTCTGAAAATGCCCTCACAAACATAGAGAAGTATGTGTCACAGTCTGGTCAAGTTGACAACTGAGGCCAACCACATGTAGCAATCATGTTTTCATGATTGGTTTCAAGTTGAAAATCGAGATTGACCATCTTGCTTTCTGACTACCAATTTTCAAGGTTTTATTAGAATCTCCCTCCGTGCTATTTACTTTCTCATCAACTTGACACAAGATAAGGTTGTGGAAGAGGAGGGAGCCCCAACTGATAAAATGGCTCCAGAAGACTAGACTGAAGACAAATCTACAGGACATTTTTTAAGTTAGTGATTGATGGGAGAGGGCACAGCCCAGGTGATAGCATCCTGGGCTGGTGGTCCTGGGAGTCAGAGGGAGCCAGCCTGTAGGCAGTACTCCTTCATGGTCTCTGCATCAGCTTCTGACTCCTAGGGCCTGCCCTGTTTGAGTTCCTGTCCTGATTTTCCTGGACTATAGACCACAAGCTGTAAAATGAAGTAAACCCTTTCCTTCTCAAGTTGTTTTAAGTCATGGTGTTTTACCACAGCAATGGAAACCCTGACCAAACCACATTCCCCATTGGTGCTATTGTGAGATCTCTCTGCCAGGCAATGTTTTTTCCCTAATCCCATTCTTGCTCCCTGCAACCCATTCTCCCCATAACAGATTATAACTCTTTGAAAAACTTCAATTTCATTACATTAGCCTCCATGCATTATTAAAACTTCAATGGCATTCTACTGTTTAAAAGCAATTTGATGGTGGATTAAGCATGAGTACTCCTCTCGCCAAAGAGTCTGGTCCTATTATTGATTTTTATCAATGTAAAGAAGCAAAAACATTGCCTAACATGCAGCACTGATCCTTAAAAGACCTTTGGCTCCCAGTTGGGGTGCTCTTTCTTGGAGTCCCATAGCCATGCTATAAGGTAGCCCAGGCTTGCTACATCATACACCTTCCAGCTCAATACAACATCGAGATGAATGGATATGTATGGCTGACCCAGTACATAGTACCAAAAGAGGTATCTAGAAAATGTATATACTTGAATAATAATAATAATAATAATAATAATATGTTTTATTAACTTAAACCATTACATTTGCTCTCATTTTTATTCAGCAATAGAAATTCCAAGTAAGATTCAACTGTTTGCAGTATCCCACAAGTCCTTGCATGACCTCAGCAATTGCATGTCAATGTCACAACACACTTCATCTACTTACTATGATCTAGTCAGCCCTGCTTAAGGTCCCTTCACAAAATAAGCCCTTTCCTGATTTCAGTCATTGCTCTTGAGTTGTTTCTCTATACAGGATAGTCTTTCTTCCATCTGTTAATAGCATGGTGGGCTTCCACCCTCCTCAGACTTAGCTTAAATATAATCTCCTTCAGAGAACCCCCCAGTCACTCCTATTAAATTGGTCACCCTAGTTTTTTAATTGCAAGCGTGTTCTGGTTGTTTTATTAATGCTATTTGCCACAATTCCTAATCACATACTCCTTTGCTGGCCTATTACTTGTCTCTTCTGCTAGATTTTAAAATACCAGAGGGAAAGGACTAGATGTGTCTTTTAAACTAGTAGATAGTTTGCATCAAGCACTGTGCTAGGTGCATCATGGCTGTCCTGTTGGTCCCACATGCTGCTTTTCTCAGTCATCTCCATTTTTTTTCTCGTTTGTTCTAGGACTTGCTCACTTCAGACTCTTTTGTACACAGGACTTGGACAGCTACATGGTGTTCTTTAAGACCATAACCTACACTTTTAAAGTTTGTTTTTTTTTATTACTTGTTTTCATACATTACATTTAGATTACATTCTTTACCTCCCTCAACTCCCTACAGACCCTCCCCACCTCCATACCCGGTTACTTTATGTTCTTTCCCTCTAAACAGACACAAAAGCAACTCAAAACAGAGAAATCAAATAAAAAAACAACCAAAAAGACAAAAATACCAAAATGAAGCAAAAAGAAGAGATAAAAGCAGAGCAAGAACCACGGAGGTCATTTGTATTTTTCAGCTACTCCTGGGCATGGTGTCTGCTCTGGACGGAAGTTGAAATACCCAGTGATACTCCATTGGAGAAAACTCATTTTTCCCTTCCCAGAAGACTTCAATTACAAACAGCATCTTGGTTAGGGGTGGGGATTTGTTTCCATAACTGAAAAATACTACTCTGTTGCAGACAAAGTATTTCTAATTATATCCTTGTCTATCGTCCACCACATCAAGCATCCATTTATTCACACATCTATCCACGTGTCCATACATTCATCTATACATATGCGTTTATTCTTTCAACCTCTTCGATCTGCTGTACACTTAAATTCTGTGCTATATCACACAGGTGTTATCCTGTTCCTAATGAAGAGGACTAACTAATAACAATCAATGAAACACAAGGTTGGAACAAGGTGATAACAGAGGGGGGACATTGCCAAGAATCTGGAAAATATGGTATTGTCCTGTGTCCTCACCTACTGCTGTCAGTTGTGCATGTGACATCTGTCTCTGGCATAGACTTTTTCAATGACCCTTATTTCCTTAATTCCCTCATTGCTCTCAGGATGAAATCCACATTGTTTACAGGCCAATTCATCTTCCATCCTCCCATCTGTCTCTTGCTTCCTCTCATTACCTTGTGCCCTCCAAGCTAGACTTCCTCCATCCTAGAGATGAGCAGTTCTTGGACATAGGAGCCACCTATGAACAGTTGCATGATGCCCTGTCCCAGATGTACCCCCTAGATCACAGTGGCACCCATGACTGCTTTGTATGTTGACCAAAACAACCTGGAGAAACTCCTGAGAAGCAACACACTCCTAGTGGAGAACCTCATTTTGAGTCAAGGGGATCAAGTTTGATCTGATATAGGAAGGTTTTACCCATCCCAGGAGAACATCATCCTCAATCCAAGGGTCAGCTACATAACTCCCTCCTTGGAACTGATGTCTCAGTAAAACATGGGCTGAGACCTGGCAGCTCAGATGGAGCCCATTCAGCTCCCTGAAGCTGTACTTGCTGAACCTTCTTATTTCCCCAGTTCTCCTGGAGCTCTTAAAATCTGCCCCATACTCAGGTTAGAATCAACTTCTGTCATTTATGATCAAAGAATCCTAGCTAGTCCATCCTCCTATGTCGTTCAATTCTTAGGGTACTAATAGTACCTACCCCTAACCCTCTTACCATTCCTCTACCACTTCTGGAATATCCTGCCCACCCAGGTCTTCATCTTTCATGACCAAAATCAAATTGTATCCCCCTCCCAGGATATCAGAGTGACTTTACTATGGTTCTTCTGTATACCCCTGGGCTGGGTGAACACCTCAGCCCGGGGGTATACAGCCCATGTCCTATTCCATAGCTGCTTGCTTGCATGTCTGTTTTCCTGTGAAGGAACACTCTTTTCCAGTTGAGACATAGCTTTGTCAAGGCTGCAAGTGAATGCTATGATCAGAACAGTCCCAGGGCAGGTAGCTCTTCTTGGTGACCTTGTGTTGTATGAGTGGGCAGGTGGATGGATGGACTGACCTTGTGCAAGGACAAAAGGTCTGAGAATCATCACACTGAGAGTAATCATGTTGAATTGCCTAGAATAAACTTCTCGTGGGTTTGTGCTCATATGTTCCAAGTGCCCTGGGCCAAAATCAAAGAGCTCATTTCTCCAGATTCATAGAGGACAGACAGCACAAAGTCACTGTGACCTCTGAGATTCTGCTTTCTACAAAAATAACATAGGTTTTTTTTTTTTTTTTTTTTTTTTGGTCTGATTATAAAAGCAGTGCAAGTATATTGTGGAGAATTTATATAATATAAAATGGCAAAAAAATAAGAATCCTCCATTACCCTATACAGAGAAAAAGGCCAGCCTTTCCCACCTAGCCCCTCCAAGGTATACATTTGTATTTATTTAATACTATTTTATGACAGGCTTTCTTCCATTTGATCTTAGAAAATGCCCACTTTATGTGTTTGAAAAGAACACTGCTTTTAGAGTCTGTATGTGATTGCATTCCACAGCTGAACCAACATTGATTTAGTCAAGTCTTTTGCTTGCCAGAGCTGTGCTGTCTTCCTTTCTGAGGCAGGTGGTTGGTTGTTAGGGACACCAAGCCGGAGCCTGGGTATAGCCAACAAACAGCATCTTTCCCATCCCCACCCAACTCTAGAGTAGGTAGGCTGAGTGTGGGCAGGGAGTTAAAGCAGTGGGAATCCAGCTGCTGCCTTAGCTACTGGCTGGCTACTAGTTTGGAAGGTGTCCCTTTTCTGGTGATATGAGTCCCCAGACAGCAGACCTAGATCTGACAGGCTTACCCTCAAAGCTCCTGGTAGAATTTTGGGCCAGACCTCTCCCCACCCATCTCTATTTCTAGAGAACAAAGCAGCAATACTGTGATAAATGATCTTGGTTGTCAACCTGACTGGGTTTTAAATCACCATGGAAACCCACTCAGGGTGTATTTATGAGAATGTTCCCAGCAATGTTTAAGGAAGGAGGGAGGAGTCACCCAGGGCCTGGGAACACCATCTCGTGGGCTGCAGTCCTGGGCTAAATCGAAAGGAAAAGGTACCCATCTTTCTCTGCTGTCTGCAGATAGGATGTGACCAACCGCTCCATGACCATGCCATCCTGCTTTCTCCACCATGAAGGAGGGTGGCCCCTCAAAACCCAAGCAAATGGCCTCACCTTCCCCCTGAAGCTGCTGCTTCTCGGGTGCTTGGTTACAAGAAAAGTAAGTAATACAAAGACCCTTGTAAGGTTAGGTCTTCAACCAAAGGATGAGGGCACACGAAGGCAAGACTGCCCGAATGCAGTGTTGTCTCCCTCTTGTACTGCAGCTGGCTTTCCTTCTCTGCAGAATAAGAAAAGATCGGTGCTCTTGGATGCTGTCTCCCACCTCCCTGAGAGCTGTCTCCTTAGTACTGCTGTCTCCGTATTTCACTTGTAAACAAGGTATCGTGGTCACAATCATCACCCTGATCTAGTGTCATTCCTGCTGCTGTGACAAAACACCCTCACAATAAGCAAATTGGAGGAGAAAAGATTTATAGTTCAGCTTATAGTTTCAGGTCACAGTCCATGTTTACAGAGAAGTCAAGGCATGTAATTTAAAAATGTCTAGTCACACCAGTCCCACAGTCAAGAGCAGGGGCCAACGGAGGCTCGCTTGACGGTTTGCTCACTCTTGACTTGATTTCCTCATTCTTACACAATTTAGGAGTGCCTGCCTAGGGAAAGGTGCTGCTCACAGCAGGTGGATCTTCCCCCATCAGTCAACTCAGTTAAGACAAATAAGTCCCTCATAGACATGTGCACAGGCCAACCCAACGGTGACAGCTCCTCCCCAAGACTGCCTTCTCAGGTGATTCTAGACTGTCAAGTTGAGAAAGCGAGGTGTCACCATGCCCTGTTGCCATCTCGTGACTCTCCTATGGCCAGCTAGCTTCTCGCTTCCCCTCACATCTCTCCGTTGCTGTGATGGCCTTCCTGAATCCACCTGACCCTATCCCGTTGTGTTGCGTGCTTTCCCATCCTTCAGCTCACATGTCCTTTCAATCCCACCATTTTTTGATGTTCTCCGAGTCTCAGCAGGAGAGTCCTGGGAAATGAACTACTTTTCAAAAAAAGTTTCCAGAAAAATACCTTAACATAGGAAATGGGATATTTTCAAGGCATCAAAACGTATTCCCTGCAAGCAGGTTGCAAACTGGTTTGTTACGATTCCCCTCACTGCTCTCAATGAGGCCATTGATCCTGCAACTGTCTCCTAAACTCCTGGAGGGTTGCTTTAAGAGTTTGTCTCTGTTTGTTTGAGTATCATTAACTTGTCCCTTGGGCTTCCTCTTCTCCCAGTTGTCCCTTCCGGTCTATTTGTTTCTACTGAATTTTAACTCTTTTGTTAAATACATGAACTGACTTCTGATGTTTGTTTATTCTTCTGTAGTTTAAGTTGTAAGAGTTTGCTTCATGATTTCTTCCATTGCTGAGAAATTCTTTCCATTTCATACATAAAAACTCTACTTGCTTGGTGATTTTATTCATATGTTTGCATTTAATATTTTGGCTTGGTTGGATTAGGTTCGTTTAGTTAATGGTTGCAGCAACATGCTTCTTTTTCTTTACTGCTAATTTTGCATCTTTTGTTTCTTCGTCAACTTGCCTGCTAGGATCCAATTTGGGTTGACATAGCATTAAAATTATAAAAATCCTCATATTCCCTTGAATCACTTGGTCAGTCTCATGTTTCTCAATGATCTTTTTAAATGATCTGTTTGCTTCAGTCTTAAACAATCTCAGAATCCCAACTGACATTGAATGAAGTGCATTAGCTAATTTAGGGAAAGGAATTTAGCTTTTAACACATGAGCAATCAAACCCAAGGCCTCAAGGCATGCTGGGAAAACACTGCCTCACAGAGAGTTCCCCACCCAGCAGAAGCCTTCAAGAGAACGGCCCTAAGCCCTTCCAGGCCTCACGTGAAACCCTGTGCTAGGATTTCAGATCTGTGTGTGCTTCCTCATAAATTGGATAGTTTAATTTCTACTTTGTCAACAGTATGAATGGAATTAATTTTTTTCTAACTGTTGTATTTCAAGTATAGAGGACACTATAGTTCCATTGATTTTTCAGCACACCACCTTCAGAATGTTCTTCACGTTTCCATCCCTTTCCCAACTTAGTTCTTTTCCAAGCAGGACCACTGTGCCTTGAACAAGTGGTGAGGCTTTTCCTTACTACCCTCTTATGATCCATCAGCCCATGATACAGACCATCCACACTGCTAAGCATCTTGTCTCACTAAAGCCTGTGACATGTCTCTCTCGGAGATGTGGTCCCCGTCTGGGGATGCTTACAAACAGTGCCCAGGGATTTCATTTTATCCCAGTTGCACTTGGTTTTAGTTAGCGATGAGCATTTATTTTATAAAATTGACTGCTGCTTTCTAAGATGACCTTCGTCTTTTTGCCTTGGAGTTTCGTGGGTGCTGTGGTGTTGTATGCTGTCTTCTAAATGGGCTGTTGTTGCAGAACAGGCTTGAGGCCAGTTTCCTGTTCCACTCTTTCCAGGCAAAGTATAGTAAGTGTTTCCCTTTGTTCTATTTTATACCAGAATATACACAGAACGTTTTTGAATTAGTCTTTGAGATGCTAACCCTGTGGGAGGCGTTGTCTAACAAGCGCTGTCCATTGTATCTATTCAGATTCAGGCAGTCTAGAAACCTGGGAGGCTTTTGCCAATTTACCACTCTGATGATTGCTTTGGTCCTATTTCTCAGGATTGCTTTCTCAAAACATCAGTTGGTGGTATGTTGAAACTCTATATTTGGTTCTCCACAGCTTTTCATTTCTCTTCTTATTATTTCCTGTCTTTGTTCTTGGACTCTGTATTCTGGGCAAGGTCACTCATACACTACCAGTTTAGTGTCCACAATGTCCTCTGCCCTGTTTTTAAAACATGATTTTACATGGCCTTATGGGCATCTTTTGTTGCATTTCCATACCTCATGAGAGCAGGTCCTTGTCTGTCTGTCCTGGGTCTGACTTGACCCCTGTCAGTGAGTGGTTTTTATTTTATGATCTTTATTTTATCTTTTTTAGCCTTAATTATTATTTTTATCCATTAGATGTTTTTCAATTATATTCATAAATACCTCTCAGATTTTAAAAATAGCATGCCTATACAGCAAATAAAAGAGAGTACAAAGGAATGAAAATGACAATTATCTTGTTAACAAAAATCATTAACATAATGAAATATTTTCTTTTAGTCAGAATTTGTGTTTTTGAAACAAAATTGGGCTTTACTTAGTAGAAATACTCTTTTTTCCTTTTCATATCACTATGTATTCTCAGGAAGTTGTTGTAACCCCAATTACACTCTCTGGTTTTCAAAAGAAAAGCGTGGAGGTAGAAGACAGACTAGCTGGGGGAAGAAAGGGAAGATCAGGAGGATGGGGAGGGGCCAGAATGGGAAGGACAGGCAGGAACAAAACAGGTAAATTCGCACATGTTCATGATTAAAACTCCTCGTTATGTAGAGTTAACATATTCTAACAAGAACATTAAGCATGGTCGGAGGGATTGCTCAGTGGTTAAGGGCACTTACTGCTTCTGCAGAGGACCTTGGTTGATTTCCCCAGCACCCAGAGTGGCTCGCAGCACTCACAGGTTCAGGTGCAGGAGATTCTCTTCTCCAGGGGAACTAAGCATATATGTAGTAACATTCAGACACGAGGCAAGCATAAACGAATCTTTAAGATCTTCAAAATAGCTGAATGTCCGTGTACATGCCACCCCAGCTCCTCCACGGTACTGTAACTTTAGCAGGCCACCAAACCAAGGAAGTTGATGTTGGTAAAGGCCACCTTTTCGTTGTATCCATGTGTGCATAGACCTCTGCCACCCAACATACACATTCATAGACCCACCACAAATGGAACTGTGGCAGCACCATGCGGGACACTGCGCAGGCACTGCACCTCCCCTGCCATGCCTTTCAGTCTGTCCTTGAGCACTAGTGACCATTCAATTGGGTTGTTTGTTTTTTTGTTTTGTTTTTTTTTTCAGTGTGGTTCTAGTAGTTCAAAGAGAAAAGACATTGGTTGGATAGAGGGAATATCTTTTTAGAACCACTGCAAAATGTGGGGAAATGGTGAACCATGCATCAGAGTACATTCCCAAATCACTGAAGACAGTTTTCAAATTTCTAATTTCAAAAATGTTTAAATATTTAAGGTGTTAGCAAGATTGTATTCAAAATTCATAACATCACTCCATATCCTAATAAATATATAAATGTATATAAGTAATTGTAATTTATCACTATGCCATTTTACAAAGCTCAGTGCATGCGGGAATTAGACACTGTAGCCTTGAGAGGTTGACTTTCTCTGCTAAGGACCATTCCCCTGAGGTCCATGTAAGACAGTCTATGTATCCATGCACATTGGAGGGGGGTGCACAAACACTTACACACTGAAGAAAGTGTGACTTTGTTTTCAGGGGCTATTCCATTAATAATAAGGCTGCTGTGAAATTCATGCACGCGTTAAGATTCTGCAATATGCAGTCTGCAGTGCACGTGGCTGTTAAATCCCAGGTTTAAAACATTTGCACCCTACTGCAAGCACTCCTCATGTCAGGATTTAGGTTTTGAAAACAAAGGTTTTAATGGCTACATAATATTCTACTGTATGATTGCACCTCCCCTTGTTTAACTAGTTCCTGAGAAGTTTGTGCTTCTCTGGATTTTACTAGTAGCATACCAGATGAAATTTAGACATTTCTTCTCTCATTAATAAATCTTTTAAAAACTGTTGGCATTTCTGATGTGTTTTTAAAATTGTAGCACTCTTCATGTTTCATTTCCTTCGTGTTTAGAAGTTGTTTACTAACCTATAGGCCATTGCTCTATTATTATCAGTATTATTATGATTATTTATTCATTTGTTTTTCTTAAATTTTTTTCCAAAATGAAGAAAGGTATGGGCAGATTTAGGCAGATTAGGTATACTAACCCCCCCTCCTCTGCGTATGCGTGCATGCATGCGTGTTTGTGTATGTGTGTCTGTGTGTGTGTGTGTGTGTGTGTGTGTGTGACTATGCTTGGTGATGTATGTGGGAGTGTGGGCATATATGTATAGGTGTATGTGATATGTGTACACACAGAGACTGCAGTGGGTGGGACACTAGATGTCTGTTCTCTCATCCTGTGCTTTCTTCCCTTGAGACAGGATTTTTTTTTTTTTTTTTTTTTTTTTTTTTTTTTTTTTTTTTTTTTTTTAGTGAACCTGAGCCAGGCTGATGCCAAGCAAGCAAACCTTAGCAATCTTCGGCCTTTTACAGTGCAAAGGCTACCCGCGTGCTTTTAGCCATGCCTGACATTTTATGACGGAGCTAGGGATCTGAACTCAGATTCTCACATTTGTGCAGCAAGCATTCTTACCCATCAACCAATCCCCGAATGGGTTTTCTTGATGTCTCCCTCTATCTTTTGAGTCCTCCTCAGAGGTTTTGGTGGAAGACTATTGACTAATTTTATAGCTGAAACCTCGCAACTCTACACTGAATATGAACCAAAGAGGACCAGGAGGCCTTACTGATGAGCCAGAAGCAATTTATTCATGAATTGGTGTTTTAAAATTTTATCTTATGTGTGTGGGTGTTTTGCTTTCATGTATGTCTGTGCACCACATGCATACAGTGCTGTAAAGGCCAATTTCCCTGGAAATGTAATTACAGATAGTTTTGAGCTGCATATAGGTGCTGGGAATCAAACCCAGGGCCTCTGAAAGAGCAGCTAGTATTCCTAACTGCTGAACCCTCTCTCCAGCCCCTCTTCATGGTTTTCTAATGCTGCCTAGTTCTGTGGTCAGAAGCATTGCATTAAATCCAAGCTGGAGATCACCGTCCCCATGGTTCCTTCTCCCTCTACCCTTTCTCCTTTCATTTGATTTGAGGTGCAGAGCCTTGAACTTAGGCCCTTCTTCATGCTGAGCATGCGTGCTGTTCCTGAGCCACACACCCAACCCTTTTCTTGTCTTGCTAGCACTAAATCTTGCTCTGTAGATAACAATAAACCTCTACTATTCATTCTTTCTTGTTGGCATCATGCACTCTGTGTGTGTGTGTGTGTGTGTGTGTGTGTGTGTAACAGCCAACAACTCTGACCATCAGAGTGTACACAGGACTGTAATTAGAAAGGTGGTAGGTATAGGTAGGTAAGTTAGAGGTCAGGGCAGAAACTAGGACCTCTGTGCCCTTCCCAGCCTTGAGCAGGCTGAACAGACCTTGAGTGCTTGCCACAATGGGCATAACGACCTAGGTGGAGCCATCTACCTTGGTTGCACATGCAACTTCCCACAGGAACTTAGAAGAATAGACTGCCCGCTGAGCTTGCTCTGCAACATAATCCAGCTGAAACAAAGGATGGGTCTGTGGGCTTTCCCTATATAAATGCAGTGCTGACTATAAAACTTGGAGCTTTGAGCCCGGTGGTGGCACACGCCTTTAATCCCAGCACTGGGGAGGCAGAGGCAGACAGATTTCTCAGTTCAAGGCCAGCCTGGTCTACAAAGTGAGTTCCAGGACAACCAGGGCTACACAGAGAAACCCTGTCTCGAAAAACTAAAAAAA
>NC_034601.1:8614314-8622433 GCF_900095145.1 Mus pahari | reverse complement strand
AATCTTGTCTTGGCTTCATCATTCTCTCTTGCACCCCCCCACCCCTGTCTCTTTCATTTTCAGCCCCCCTTTCAGGTAAGCCCAGTTCATCCATGGCCACTGTATGGATACAGAGCCTATCAGAACTTGCCTCCTACACACTAGAGTCCGTGTGTCTCAGGTATTATAGGTCATGAAAAGTCCACTACCTTCCCCATCCTGATCTTGCTGTCCTGCCTCCTGAGGACAAGAGAGTCCTTCAAGGAAACCCCTTCTGGAGTAGCCACCCAGTGTCTTTACCATTATGCATTTTTATGTGGTTGGAAGTTATGTGAGCAGAAATGAGTCACTGTCCAAACTTGATGTCTCAAGATTTTTACTCCTTGTGGCCTAGAAGTGTGTAATGGCGCAGTGATTTAGGAGAATGGTACTGGAGCAATGTCTTATCCTCCTCCAAACGATGATGGCTCCCATTTCTGAAACTCGTCATTGTTTAACAGGCATTTTTATATGCATTATCTGAGTGCCTGTTATAACCAGGCACTGAGAACACAGAGCAAATGGCATATTCGTGCTCTCCACTTCCCCTTAATGTTTCCCAAGGACTTCATGCTACACTTTGAATAAGAATTTGATTCGACTCCTTCCTGCAAGAGCTAGCTCTTCCTCTTTGAACCATCTCAATGCCCTGCACCCTCTTCTGACCAATCTCTACTCTCTTTAACCATAGAGGGTCCCTCTTACCTCAGATCCCTCGCTGACTTCTGACTGGAATGTTCTTTCTTCCTACTCACATAATTTACTGCTGCATGTCACTCAATAACTCCACTTAACTGTCATCTCCTACAGAAGTCAAAACACTGCTTTGAATTATCAAAGGTATGGGAAAGGAAAGAAGTTCACCCCAACCAAATCATGAATTCTTTAGGTGCAATCAGTTAGTCAATTGATTATCAGCCAGCTTTCTACTGTGGTTCAGGCTCATTGTAGGTACTGGATATGGTTAAGTTGTTGGCCATACCTCTGACATCTTGATGTCTGTTGTGTGGCACTGTTCCTGGGAAGACATGAGCAAATATCTACTCACCTTAGATATTGAATGACAACACATCAAACCAAGGACATCACTACAATTGATTGGTGAACCAATGAGTTTTATTGGAGTTTCTGATAGGAGTATGCATGGATCAAGGGTAATTTACAGGAGCAGAAATGACCCAAAGACAACCACACCACCAAAGCCTGCCCCAGCATGGATGTCAGCTCAAGAAAGCTGCAGACAGCTGAACAGGTTGGAGCACATCTTTTCCAGACAGCTTGGCTGGTTTATCTCCTCTCCTCAGCATTTCTGGGTATCTTTCCGCTGTCTCTACTGCTTATATAAACAGTCAGAGAGGGAGGGGTCTAGTGATTCTGGTCAGTTTCTGGGACTTCTTGAAACCGCTGGATGGTTTGTTCCCCATGCTTATGGAGCCTCTCGTCAAGATGGAGCGTTTTTCTTGAAGGAATTTGGTACACAAATATACTTGCTTTTTGTAGCCGATCGTTTTTTTAAGCAGATACGACCTGCAAAAGGATGGGCAATAGGCATGCGACAGGATGGAGTCAGCCTAAAAGCTATTGCTGTAGTATAATCCCTTATAGATAACTCCCACTTGTTTCTCCTCTCCAATTTCTAGTCTTCTCATTTATAAATTCAGATTCTGCAGGAAAAAAAAAAAGGATTAATTTTCAAAGTGACCCAAAGACTTTCCAAAAGTCCCATTAATCTTACCTATTCTGGAGCCTGGCTGCTTCCCAGCTACAATTCCAGGAGTGATTCACCCTGTTTATTTGAGGACAGAGCTCAACCACACTGGTCCTGGTGTTTGCCCACAGAATGTCCTAGGGGAAGGCTCTACTTGACTTTTGCTTTTCTACCATCCTGGGAGGAGATTGAAGGCTAGTTGCTATGGTAACTCAGGGTCCTGAGATCCTTACCTTTTTCTCCAAGGAGAGGTGTTATGAGTCGGATCAAAGGTGAAGGCTGGAATCCAAAAGAGGCTGATCTTCTTCTGTTCCAGAAGCCTCTAGCTATGGTTTAAAATGTTTCTCTTGATTAAACTATGCAATTCCAGTGCTTCTTAACCTCACACTCATCATCAGAAGAGTAGTAACACTAAGGAGTCTTTTGGGAATTCTCCAAAAGATAAGTGTAGTTATTCCTTTATTTTCTTAGGAAGAATCTGATGCATGTGTAGTAAAGCCGTCAATATTCTTATTTTCTTACCATAGCTTCCACTATCAGTTACCACTGTTAACACCATCATCACAATTATCACCATCACCACCAACATCACCACCACCGCCATCATCATTATCAACATCAATAGCTTCCAGTAGCTTCTTTGTCACAACAGAACCATATAAAAGAGCAAGGAAAATGAAAACCAAAACTTTCTTATCAAAGTAGTTCTATTGAGATATAGTTATCATGCAAAGATGTTGAAAGTTTATCATTTGAAATTTTTAACATGTGTGTACTCATGAAAGATTCCAGACATGTGTGGTAATGAACTTTTATCAGCTCAAACTTTTCTTCATTGTTTATTTATAAGCCCTCTGTCCTGTGTTGGTCCCAGCACATGTCCCAATGACCAGACAAATGCTCATGTGCTTTGTTTCCCTAATTACATGTGCTTATATGCCCTCTAGTTCTGCATAAATAGAACCACACAAGTATTTTATCTATTAGAAAAATTGTAATAACTGTTTTGACACTGTGTGCATGTGTGATGCTTTTCATTGTAATGTATTTATCCATTTGTCTATTGATTAATATTTGTATTGTTTCTTCCTTTTTGATATTATACAAAAAAATCAATAAAATTAAGATTTATATGCAAGATTTATACATTAATTAATTTTCTTTTTTTTTTAACTATTAAAGTTTGTTTTTAAGAGTACCATACTGGACACAACGTAGAGATCAACAGACCAGGAGGACCCCAGCCATAATGGATGTATCTACATCATAGCTCCTTCACCTATGGCTCCTCCATAGAGGAGGGAGCAGAGGAATATAAGAGCCAGGACACCAGGAAGTCTACCATGAAACAATTCCCTAGAAGCGATTATATAAGAATGAGCTGAACAAGGCAGTATCAGTGGGCATGCTAATGTGGGAGGGAAAAATTTTCTTGGAGTCTCACCCCTAGACAAATAATGACAGATAACTAATGTCTCTCTGAGAAGGAGAGTTATCTTCTCCATGGGAGGAGCCCATAATTGGTTGTTTAATGCAAAATGTTCAGCCTTGAAATTATATACACACTACCAACAGAAATGGACTCATCATTATCCATTAATATGTAATTGTATATTCATATACATACATACACTAATATATGTATGGAACCATGATGATAAAAGAGAAAGAGGCCATCAACTTATGAGGGATCATGGAAGGGTGGCTGCAAGGAGCTGGAGGGGAAAGAGGGACATAAAAGTGACCTAATTCAACTCAATTAAAATCATTTTTAAAAAGGAAATGATATCAAAATTAAATCATAAAAAAATAAATTCCTAGTCTGTTTTTATTTTTTTTATGTTTAAAACCGTACTTCATTAGAATATGAACTTACATCAATGGTTTCTTAATATCAATTTAGATTATCATGTGGATAAAATTTTGGCATAAAGAAAATAATCTTTTAAAACATTTCTTTTATGTAGCTTGATAAATGTTACCACTTAAAATAAAAAGTAATCAGATCTATTTATGAGTGAGGGTTATAATGTATGTGCCTCGTTTTCCTTATGTATAAAGTCGAGAATATTCGACTACTTTGGGGGTTGTTCTGAAGATTCACAAGCTTGTCAAATGAAAGTGTTTGACAAATAATCCATGTTTACAACAAAGGTGACCTGAGTTTGAGTAAAGACCTGACTGCTAAGACTTTAAAAGAGTTCACAATTAAGGAAAAATGAAAAACAGTTCCTCTTTACAAATAATTCAAAGAGTCATTCTCTTATAGCATGTTTGGAATGAAGTTGCCCTGTGTAAATTTATCTGACAGTCTAATATGATTATTGCCTTGATGTAGTGTTGTGCAGTCTATTAGCTGGTCAGAATCATCTGGTTTAAGCATTTTGTCTGCTACTCTACAGGAGGAATGGAGGCACAGAAGGCCAAAGCACTTGAGTGAAGCCTTATGTACACTGAAGAGCTGAGTGGAGATTCTATAGTCTGCAGTTCCAGATGAAAGGGTCAAGATAGGTTTACTCCAAAGGTCTTCAGGTTCTCACAGCCCCATTCTCTGCTATTTGACAAATACCCAAAGATCCAATTGGAATGCTTGATTGTATGATGCTCTTTCTTGCTCCTCTGTACATAGGAAGGCTTTTCTGCTTCTGGGGCTTCTTCTAAGATGACCCCCCCCCCAAAACAAGCACTTCTTCATCAAATCAAACTCACCTGAAGCCACATAGACCACAAGAATGTTCATTCACCTCCCATCAAAGTATCTGCCATATTTTCACCAATACAATGGTCATTTTGTAAACTGCATTTGTTAAATATTGTCAAATTCATTTGGTCTACTCAAATTCCCCAGCATCTTCTAAATCATCCCCACACTAGACTTAGTGGGATAAACATTCAGGCGCTGCGCTTGAATTGTGTTGGTCCAACCCCACTTTGGCCATTTCTCTGAACTGTAACCTTGGAAAGTGACTTAACCTTTCAGTTTAATTTCTTCATTAATAAAGTGTAAACTATCTCATAACATTCATGAGGAACTAAATGGGAACTTTAATATATGTACATATAATAATATATAAATATAAACAAATTTAGCACAACTAAAGGCATATGCTTCATAAACAATTTCAGATGAGTATAAACTACTATGTGATGACTGTTGCTTTATTTCCTTGGCCTCCTTTTTTATGACACAAACTCCCTGACAGAATTACAGAACATTCATTGCTCATATGTCCTGAATACTAAGCAAGGCATTAGTGATAAATGGCCAGTAGATGTTTATTAAGCCGTGACCCACACTTGAGCTCTGCTTCTGCCAGGCTCTAGGTGTGACCTCAGAGAAGCCTTTCAACCCCCTTAAAGTTCTGTTTTTGCCTGTAAAATAAAAAGTATAATTTAAAAATCGAATGATGTATACTTTAGAATGATGTAGCTACCAAACAGTCTTTAATTCATTGTACAAGCAGCTGTCCACTCTGTGTGCTGGGGTGTAGATACACTACTGGGTTATTAGATGTCTGTGTGTTGGGGTGTTGACACATTACTGGGTTATCAGCTGTCTGTGTGCTGGGGTGTAGACACACTACTAGATTATTAGATGTGCATATGTCTTGCTGTCTGTGATGACTTCTTTTGTGTTTAAGGAGAAACTCCAGAGAGAATCAATGTTGGCTGTGGGAGGAAAGAAATCTTAACATAGGAGACTCCCAGACAATAGTGAAAAATTAAGTATTTATATTAATTTTGAGACTGAAGGTCAGGAAGTCATCCAATAACACTTCATTATTAGATTTTAAAACTTTGTCTTGAAATACATGGTTCACATTCTTTGATATGAAATTAGAAATAATTCATTTTCATACAGTTTGGAGTGTGTGTGTGTGTGTGTGTGTGTGTGTGTGTGATATCTTTTGGGTATGTAGAGTTAATATAGAAAGAAAAGAATGCAATGTTAAAACCATCAGGGGTTGAGTCAGGAAGAGGGACAGAGTGCCAATTTGTGGCAATCAAGTTTACTGGATAGTGTGCTTCCGAGGTATCCAAACATCCCGGAAGGTCAGGCAATCAAGTTTACTGGATAGTGTGCTTCCGAGGTATCCAAACATCCCGGAAGGTCAGGCAGTTCAAACGTGTTCTACAGTTGGTTGCTGGTTACAGGAACCATGCTCAAGTTTGATTGTATTACTTTTCTTTGTTCTTCTTGAGTGAGCTCAGTTGCTTTAAAAAGGATTCTTATTCTTCTCCCAGATTCCAATGTATCTCCCATCCCACAAATAAATTCATGTCTCCCGTGAAACTGGACCAGCTCAGATGCACACAGTGTGATAAGAAAGGAGGTGAAGGGGGATGAGGGAAATGAAGAACACCCACTTAGCCTGGTACATAATACAGACAGACATACTGCAGGGCCACACTGGAGATGCTTTGTGTGCCCGCCTCTGGACAACGTCAGTTGCACAAAATTTGCTTTTAAAAAGATTTTTCTAAAATAAAAAAAAAAAATCTCTTCTCACATTTTATAAACAGGGAAAATCAAAGCAGAAGTGACAAGGAATAAAAGTAAGTGGGCAGCAATCTAAACTTATTTCAAAATAATGCTAAGTGGATGGATGATAATTTATGACTCTGGGTTACCAGTGATACAGTGAGTTTCAGAAAACTAGAGACTCTGGGTGCTCCTGGAGAGCCAAACCAAGGCACACCTGGGCGTGCGTATAATTTTAACGTTTCCATTCTCTCAATCAGTGCTATCCTGCAATGGCTTTCATTTAAAATTCTCTGCCCAGTCTGTGGTCTTCATTTCCCTGGTGGAAGGAGACATCAATACGGAAGGAGACATCAATACCGCCTAATCTCTACATTTTATCAGACCATAGTGCCAAGGAGCCCTCTAAGTCTTAGACACCTGAACCCCAGCAAAGCACTCTGACTGGACCCAATCACCATGGCTCCTGCGGCTTCTGGGATAAACCACTGTCTAGAGTAGAGAGGAATGGTAAAGGATATTTAGGTAGATACATGGTTTGGGATGTAAATAATTCGATAACAGATGGCTTCCTATTGCTCCTACAGCAAAACTTAGCTTATAACCCTGTCGACAGGAGCTTCCCACACAACCAAAAGGTGATATTTATCAATGACAACTGTTGACCACTGGGATTTGGCTGTATGATTTTCAAGGGACTAGAGCATACAAGAGGAAACTCCAACAGTGGTGCACAGGTTGCTTTTGTCTGACTTATGTCCCACATCCCATTAAGCTATGATCCCTAGTTTGCTGATATGAAACGTAGTGAGAACACTTGAGCAGAACTGTAGTGTAATACATTGTGAAGCAACTTCTAAAATGTAGTCCATATCCCAAATCCTTATTATTCTCAAGCAAGTCATTTACAACTTTGTCTTTCTAAGCATAGAACAAGTTTTCAGAATAAAGCTAGATAGAAAATATCTCGTTTTCTTCAAACTTCTGTAAACAGTTTGATCTCATAGGTTCTTGCCAACAAGTCTGAGTCAGTCAAACCCAACCAAACCAGCCCTAAGTGAGTCACGGTACCCAGTATGCATATTTATAGGCTCTCTCCAAGAGTGAATCCACTCCAGGCTCTCTTGTTCATACCCCCATGCATCTGTGGTCTTGCATCTAGCAGGCACTTGGAGGAATCAAAGACTATAATACTTATTTGCCCACCTGGGTCAGTGATGGCCTTTGAACTCTCAGTGAACCACCACCATCCCACAGACCCAAACACTAAGTGCTCATCTGTGGATCGTGAGTTGGAAAAGAATTCTGTTCTTGCCTCCTCTAGATATTCATCCATTTGGATTTCCCGTGAGTTACTGCTGGACCCTGGAACACTAGCCTTCCTCCACATATCTTCCTGTGGACATAGCAGAAGGCTATGTTGGCACTACAGTCGGACAGATTGAGGCGCTGCAGTCACTGATGATGTGACCTTGAAATTCTTTTGGCTCCCTTAGCCTTAATGCTCTCCATCTAAGATGTAAATGTGAGCCCCTCTCCCCCAGCGAACTGTTGAGAGAACAGCAGGGAGAGGAAACAGGCAGGCTGGGGCTATAGCTCAGGTACTAGAGTGCTTGCCTAGTCTAAGTGAAGCCCTGGGTTCTAAACTCAGCACAGCATAAATGGTGTGGTGGCCCATGCCTATAATTCCAGCACCCTGGAGGAGGTAGAGGCAGATGAGGTCATGCTTAATTCTAGAGGTTCCCTTGGGCTACAAGAGACCTAGTCTTAATTTAAAAAAAAAAAAAAAAAAAAAAAAAAAAAAAGGACATAAATAACAAAGAAACCCAGAAGACGAGACAAATGATGCTAGATGTGACAGGACAGGATCTGATGTCAACTGCAAGCCTCAGGAGATGGGGGGAAGGCAA
>NC_034601.1:8609768-8611048 GCF_900095145.1 Mus pahari | reverse complement strand
GTGTACACAGACTGGAATTTCCCATGGTTTTCAGAACTATCAAAATGTATTGAAATTTTCTCTTTGTGTATGACCATGCGAGCATGGATTATTTCTGTTCCACATTGCAAATTCAACCAGGGACAGGACTGTCTTGATCACTCCTATTTCTCCTCTACCTGACATATGTTTGAATAAATAAATACACAATGAATGAATGCTATGGGATAGCTATGTGATCGTTACACACTCTCACACCCGCTGTCTGCTGATATATAATCCATCCTTACATGGAATAAAGCTGGTAATTCCTTACCTTAAACTTGAAGATGAATTTTGATTCACCTCTCTCANATCCCTGTCAATTCCTATGTAAGCTCTAAAAGCTCTCCATCCACAACACAGTCTGAATTTCCTACACCTATCCATCTTTCTCTTGATCACATCCAGGTCTAGACTTCACATCCTCTGGAGAACTACAAAGCTTCCTGATTTCTTTACTCACTAATTCCACTCTTACACACACACACACACACACACACACACACACACACACACACACACCTCCCCACCATAGTCTGTTTAACCAGCTAGGTTTGGGGAGATACAAGGTAACTTGTAAAGAAGAATGTAACAGAACAAATACATAGTCACAGCACTCAGAAGCCTAAGTCAGCAGGATTGCAAGTTCAAACCCAGCTGGCTTACATCGCTAATTCTTGGAGAACATAGCTAGACTCTGATTCAAACAATCAAATGAACAAAAAAAACAAAACTAAACCCTGTGTAGTGTGTATGGTGTGTGTGTGTGTGTGTGGGGGGGGTGATGTGTGTTTGTGGTGTGGTGACTCAGCACTAAATTGCTAAAATCCTCCATGAAATGAAATAAGACCAATGACCTTGGCTTCTTCAGACCCATTACCAACAGCTGCAGCTTCATGTCTTCTTACTGTTGCCATCGAATTTACTGTCCCCTCTGCTGTTCAACNGCCATGTCTTCTCCATTCATAACTCCTGTGTAAGCTGTAACATAGATGTCCTGATATCTNACTAGCATTTCTCTTCCCATCATTCACAGTTTTCCTTACATGATCACTTCCCACGGGCATCTCCAGTAATAGGATCCTAGGGAAAGGTTTATTTTTCATAGTTTTATATTTTTATTACACTTATTTATCTGGTATTATGTGGCTCACTGCCAGAATGTATGAATGGAAAGTCTCCTTCCAAATGAATCCTGCAATATGGATCTCTCTCTCTCTCTCTCTCTCTCTCTCTCTCTCTCTCTCTCTCTCTCTCTC
>NC_034601.1:8591714-8605537 GCF_900095145.1 Mus pahari | reverse complement strand
TGTGTGTGTGTGTGTATGTGTATGTGTGTTACACACATATAGGAGCTGGAGGAAGTCTTAAATAAATGAAGTATGCATGAAGAAGTCACTTGGGAATATGTGACCTTGCAACCAACCTCTGGCAAATGGATCTTGTACAATTTGTATGGTTATTTTAATCATTCACTACCTTGTTTTAAATGCAAGCACCCACCCACCTGCAAGCTTCTCTTTTTATGAAAATTCTAACCACCACTTTGGAAGTTGGTGTGTCAGAGGTTATCCAAGAAAAGCTAACTTGTTTTCTTCTTCTGTGTCTTGCACAGTGTCATCCTGCTACATATGGTAGAAAGGAACAATGAGATGAGGGTGTCAATTGAAACCATCTTCTACTGTAAGCAGTAGAAACCAAAGATAAATGGTAGGTGAGCTGACAAGAGTTGTTTTTCTCCTCACACAGCAATGTCTGGTGATTCACACAGTCAAGGGTCCACTTCCAATAGAGATCTTTCTTCTAGCTCTCCAGTCTTCTCGAATGTTGCCTCACAGGGCTCATTCCCTATGGACCCCATTCACACCGCACTGTGAGGTAATGGCATTATCTGGAATCACATGGTGTGACCCAGGCTTGGAAACACAGCACTCAGATCCCACTCACTTTTCAGGGGGTGTTTCATGCATATCCACTCTCACAAGGTTAAATAGCAGCTTCACAGTTATCTCACCCTTCACAAGGAGGGCATTTGCATACCGTGCCTGGGTCACTGGCCCCCTTCACTCATCTTTGTAGTTTTGTTCTTGCACTAAGAAGCACAGACACAGTTCAGTTTGTCTTTGCCCTCTCCTTTATCTTTCTGTAGCACTGGATGACCCACATCAGATAACTCCACGTAGACTGCTGCAATTTTTGCATATCTGTGGCTGTACTCTCGAAGCCTCTTAGGCTATTCTGAGTAGAGAACTCACTATGATAAAACAAAGCCTTCAGTTCCAGTTGGTGTATGAGCACACTGATATTATGAATGCTGGGTCCTTTTTCATTCAAAGTCTGTTGGAGGTTGGGTAGCAAACTAGGTTATCTCTTCCTGACCACCCAAGGGTCTATCCAACTTCCTTCTTATGTGTGTGTGCAAATGCACTTATGAGTGTGTAAAGGTGCATGTGTGGAAGTCAGGGACAACTAGTAAAAGTTGGTTCTCTTCTTTCAGCACATGGTTTTCAGTATTGAACTGATGTCATCATGCTTGGTAGCAAGCTCTTTATCTGCTGAGTTGTCTTGAGTCCCTTAGTCTGCTTTCTTGTTACGGCAGTCTCTGTGCATGCCTTCAAAGATTGTCACTGCAAGGGAGACAAAATATGGGAAGCTATGTGAAGAATGTCAGCACCCCATGTAGAAAGAAACACAACACTCAGTTTTTCACGTATTGGTCAACATTGGTTATTGTCTAAATGCAAGGGAGCTGAGTGAGTCTTCTATGTTCTTGGCAAGAAGAAAGGAGATGGAGTTGGGTGTAGAAAAGAACCTTTGGTCTCAGACACAGCAGTGCTTCCTGGACTGTGCACATATAGTGCATGCCTTTGGCTGGCGATAAGTTAGCACTACAATATATCATTTAAAAGTTATGTAGTGTGGAAAGAGTTTGGGAGAATCATTCTGCGTAGCTTTACGGCTACTAATTTCAGCACCTGGAAAGAGGACAGCTCCCCGCTCTCCCGCGAATGTCCCTTGCTGCAGGGCTGCCTTATCTTATTTCCCCATCTCCTGATTAGACTCACAATCACACAGAGGCTAGATTCCCTCGGGGTAACTACTAAATGCTGAGGAATGGGAATCGGTGGTTAAACGTCTCAGCCTTCCTGGTTTCGGCGCAAGACAATTCTGTGGTGTGTTACACGAGGATCTTTCGGGGTCCCCGATCATTCATTAACACACTTTTTTGTTGGCTTTCTTCCTACCCTGCTTGTTTCTCATCTTCCTTATCCTGTTTCCCAAAATTTTTCAATAAACCAAATATGTAAAATAGGAGTTGTTGGGGCGGAGGCCGGGGGTGGGGGGTGGGTAGGAGAAAAAGCAAAATATCTATTATTAATTTAATAGTATTCTTTGTTGCAGGATTTTGAGAACCTTTAATATTCAAATGAAATGTTCATTTTTGATTCTTCAAGAAAGTACTGTATGGGACAGTGAGATGGTGTAGCGGTAAAGGCTCCTGGTCCTGCCTGAGGACCTGAGTTTTACTAGTGAATCTCACATAAGGATGGAAGGAGAGAATCTATTCCACAGTTTTCTGATTCCCCAGATCCCCCCCCTTTACCAAAATATGTGCATTTCCCCCTCTCTCACACACAAATTATAATAATTTTTTAAAGTTTATCCAAGCTCAGAAGAACAAATATCACATGTTCTCTGTTTTTGTAGATCCTACGGGCAATTGAAGCTTACCTAGAGAGGGAGAATTAGTCTCCCCTAGGGATTATAATCTCTCTAATGGGTTATGTCTTCCAATACTAAGTGGTCACCTCTAAACACATATACATATGTTTACACTAAATGGACTCAACGGGTTACATGTGCATATTAAAGGAGAAGTTGTTGACTGGAATGGAGCAGACATGGGAAGAGTTGAAGTGCAGAGGAGGGGGTCTAAACAATGTAAATACAGTCAATACTCATATATAAGAAATTCAAATAAAATGGAGAGAGTCCAAAATATTTTTTGGAAACTAGAAACCCTAACCTTTTATTATAAACTTTTATCTCTAAGTCAACTTTCAGAATCAATACTTCATGAAACCCATGACAAGAATCTCTAATCTCCAATCTAACTTTTTAACTTTTATGATTTTCAAAAAAAGGAAAACATTGCTCTTTCTCAAAGATTTAGAATTGTGGGTGGAAAAAGAAACAAATTTTTATGTGTATCAAATTATGAATACCCCAGTTTCATTGCACAGAGAATGAGCTATCTTATGAGTACCTTATCCCAGTAAACAGTAAATAGTGGGCTCTTAGGGGTGCTCCCTGAAAAATTCATGCAATTTCCATGGTTCTCAGTTGAAAAGATCAAGCTTGTACCCCTCTTTAATTATTGTGTTGCGTAGTGAGATTAAACCCAGCAGTTAAGCACCTCCTGTGTGGGTCTTTGAAGCTGCTCTCTCACACTCTGGTTAATCATATCAGCCTGCAGAGGATGATTAGCAGAATTGATCTTACCCTGTGATTACCCAGACGAGGAAGCTGTTCTGCTGTGATTACCCTGAGGAGGAAGCTGTTCTGAATTGCACAGGTGGGGTCGGGTGAGTGAGTGACTGTGTCTGTTTCCAAGTGGCAAGGTAGAGTCAGCTGGGGAAGGTTGAGACCAAGCCATAGAGTCATTGGAGTGAGGTGGACTGAGTTTCATGTAGGAGGGGACAGATAGGACAGGAGAGAAGTTTGTGTGCCAGAGCTCAAAGGCTGGGATATGCCGAATATATAGCCACACAATTCTGCATTTCCTCTAAGACAGGGGTTGTTTTTTAAAATATAACCTTTGGAGAATTTCATACATGGGTATGTATTTACATCATCCCCTCCTCTCCTCCTGCTCTAACTATACCCACGAAATCTCAGCAACATGACCGCCTAAACAAAAGCTGCACAACGATCCCATCAGTTGAGGTGTCATAAGAGAAGAAGGAGGGAAATCTGACAAGGTCCCAAACCTACCTGAAAATTTACAGTCAGTTAATGTCTGTTAGGAAAGGGAGAATCTTTCTTTTTTAGGGTGAGCTCTCAGTATGTTATCAAATCCCAAGCAGTCATCTCTAACTCCACATACGTACAAACCATACTTAGCAGGAACTCTTGGAGTATAGTATTGTGATTTTGCTTCATAGAGCAATATAGCTTGGCATGGGGATGGGTCCCTATTAACTGGGGGTGGAACAATGTATAGAATAAGATGGGAAACTAAAAAATAGGATGGAATCAGGGATAAAATAAAAGTACTCTATTAAAATTAAGATGTAGACATTGTTGGGCAGATCGATGGATAACAGATGGAAAATTAAAGAAATGAATCTTGTTGACCATGAGCCAGACAAAGTATAGGTATCACAAGTCATGTCTGGCTGTATAATTCTGAGCTGGTCATATCTCCTCTCCCTTTCTCTCCCTCCCTGTGTGCCAAGATTGTGGGTTCAGAATGCAGTAAACATGTATTGACTCTTTGGAGATAAATATACTTCATTTCCAGCCATGAGCTTTGGCTACAGTAACATAGCCCCATCCCCTTTAAAGGGCCTCATGAAACATAAGGAGATATCTTAAACTTATTTGAGAATTTCACACATGAGTGCACGACATTTGCATGATTTCACCCCTCTCTTTCCCCTTTCCAATGCCTCCCATCTCCTCTCTAACAGCATAACTCTTCTGCAATTATTGTTGTAATATAATATAGAAAAAATGCATACAGATATTCTACTGTGAACAGTTAGTGTTCCTTTCATGTGCTTGTGTTTAGGGCAGATCAGTTAGGAGTAGGGGAAACATCCCTGATGAAAACTGGCCCTCGCTCCTTTAGCAAGCCACTGTCTGTGCAGCTCTTCATCTAGGGGTGGGGCCTTGCCAGATTTCCCTCTATCTATGCTGGCAAAAGAACATCTTTTTAAAATGCAGTCTCACAGTAGATTGGTATGTTCTGGCTCTAGGAAAAGCAGCAAAACTGTATCCATGTAAAGTCTGACAGAGGAGCCGAGAGGGAAAGACGCTCGGGCTTCTGTCAGAATGGCCATGGGTTCTGTTGTCATGCTGGATGGTGCTCATTTCTTGGCTCTTTCCAAGGGAAAAAGAAACAGCATCAAGTGCGATGAATCGTACAACAGGTAAGTGTCAGGCCCATTCGCACATGCAATGTGTGACTTGTATCTCAAGTCTTCCAGAATCATTTTCAATTTTCAATTACAGGATTCTTCTAGCAGAAACAAGTGTACCTGACACTGAGTGGATTAGAGAGGAATAAATATGGGTCATTTTCCAAGTGAACAAGGACAAGTCACCATCTTGCCTCTCTTTGGTGCTACCCAGTAAGCAACCCCTAGAGACCTGGTGGCACAGATTCATTTTCTGAATTATGCATTGGCCAAATTTTCTACAAAGGGCCAGGTAGAAGATCACATGGGCCATAAAGTCACTGCTGCTACCAATCAATTCTGCATCTGTAGTAAGAAGGCACTCATAATAGTATGCACCTGGTGGGTTTGCATTCATTTCAATAAAATTATAAAATCAGCCAGGGGCCACATCTGACCTGTAGGCTGTAGTTAGCTAGTCCCTGCATTAATTTTCTAGAAGCTTCTTTTGTTTATTCCCCTGAGAGATGGAGGAGAGAGGAGAAAGGGTTGTGGAGTTAGACAGATGTGGGGTAGAAGCTGGCTCTGCCTCCACAAATGCATGGCCCTAAAACAAACACTCTGCTCCTTTGGGTGGCTGAGCAACATGACCCACACTGCCTCGAGTAGCACTTTCTCTTTGAGACAGTAAGTCTGTTTGATAGGAGTCTGCCTCTCTCCTACTCTCACTCCAAATGTTCTGGGACAAGGGACAGATCATATGACCCAAGGTATAACAACCAATTCACAGCAATGCCCTGATTTCAGATATTTCTGCAGGCATCCACTGCATAGGAGCCATGACTGATGCTATCCAGCCTATACCACATAGGACACCCTTTTAGCAGATCATTAATCATTTGTTCCCAAATATTAGTAATACTGAAGTTTAAGATCCTGTTATAAAGTATTATTAATATAAGCTTTCTTCTTTATAAAATATGTTTTTTAAGAATGGGATCCCTATTGTCCTTTATTAAAAAAAATCTTTGATCACTCTAAATCTCTAGATATAAATGTTAGAAAAAAATGACCCGTATCCTTGAGGTACATGAAGTTCTTTATCTAGATATAGGAGTTGCTAGATTATTTGTGTCTTTATTTTTCTCAGATATAAAAATAGGGAAAATGTGACCTATCTTAGCATTTTCATGAGGACTACATGGTAGTACACATGGGGACAGAAATCCATCTTGCCAGCCCTGTATCTATTTAAAAGATATAGGTAACCGAGAAACAGAATATTTAAGTGGAAACCTGTTAGGTGATGATCACGGCAAAGAGAGAGTGAGGTGAGGCAACCCTGAGTGTGTAAAATGACTCTGAAAGAGTCCCGACCTTCCTATTAATTAATCGTTCCCTTTGGGCATAAGGTAACTAGGAAAGAAAAAATCAAAGAACAGCCTTGCCAACTAAATAGTGAAGCAATTAGGTGGAAGTCAATATTAACAAGTTTGTGAAATCCGAGGAGCCAAAGACGAGCTGCAGGAGCTTCTCCCACTTGGCTTTTTTGTGGACTTGTATCCTAAGGGCAAGAAACTTGACAGAGGCATCGACTCTCTGCCAGATGATTAGCTATTTGACATTTCCCAAGCAGCCAACAGTCCTGTCTCAGCCATAGCCACGGATATGGCCAATTACAACAGGTTAAATAAAGATGTTGTAGGAGAAACACTTGCTATAAGGATAGAGTTCCCATCTGTGGCAGCTCAGCTTATCAAGGTCACACCTGGAAAGAAGGAACCTCCCCTGAAGAGTTGCCTAAATCAGATTGGCCCCGGGGCCCTGTATGTGAGGCATGTACTTGTTAGTTGATATCGGAGAGTCCAGCACACTGTGGGCAGAGCCATCCCCTAGCAGGAGGGCCTGGTTGTTACAAGGAAGGCAGAGAAAGCAAGCCAGAAGCAGTGCTCCTCCATGGTTTCTGCTTCAAGCTCCAGCCTGGGGTTAGTGCCTTGACTTCTCTTGATGACAGACTTGTAAGCCAGATAAACTCTGTCTTCTCCCTAGTTGTTTTTTTTGGTGAGTGCACAGTCCTCAACATCATTGACATTTCCTTCTTCCATTCTGCAACCATCAAAGGCAGTGCAGTTCACCGGCATCCTTCATGGCACTGATGAAGTGAAGTTCTCCATTTGAGATAAGCTCAGAATTCTTCCCAGAGGTCTCCCTACTCCATGATATTTAAGGAATCTGTCCCCAAGGGTTATGGTCACTGTTTTTCCACATGGTCCTCTCATGTCACCAACCATTAACTCTGATACACAGATTCCTGAAACTACTACAATAGCTTCATAAGTTATTCTCAGATGCCAGTGAGGTCTGCAGTACGATGTCTACACTTGCTTTAGACAGTTTCACTACAATAGGATCAGACTAAGCGCCTAATGTGGCCCGACGATAAGTGGTGAGGCTTATGCACACTTGCCTGCACTTTATTTTCACACCTCTCTTACTGCAGTCTCTGTCACATGGGGTTTTAGTTACCCAAATGTCTTCACTTTCACATATGCTATTTTCTTGGCCAGAATGAACTTTCCCTCTTTACCAAAACATAATAGATTTAACTACTTCTGTTACTAAAGGCTCAAATTGTTTTGTTTTTGTTTTTGTTTTTTAAATCTTTGAATTGAACGAAGCACTCACTCCTCTAGATTCCTGTGGCTTCTTGGTCTTCCCTCTTGTGGAGAAACAGTACGTTCACAGATTTTTTGACACACTTCCCTTTACAATTCTTCCCTTCAAAATGGATTGCCTCTTGTGGAGAAACATTATGTTCACGGATTTTTTTGACACACTTCCCTTTACAATTCTTCCCTTCAAAATGGATTGCTACTTAAAAGAACAGAAGATGTAAATAGAAGGAGAAAATGTCTTGGTTTTGTTATTGTTTCATTTGTTTGTTTGTTTGTTTTTAAGGAGCACCAAGGGTTGGAGAGATGCCTCACATGTTGAGAGCTAGGCTCGTAACCAATAACTAAAAAAGCCTTGAATCTAGCATGGTGGCACACTTCTGTAATCCCAGTAGCAAGGAGGGGAGCACAGAAAGATCAGAAGTTCAAGGTCATCCCTGGCTGAATAGCACGTCCGGAGACTTGCCTGGACTACTTGAGACATTATCTCAAAAATCCAAACAAAAATAAAGTACAGGAACTGTAAAGAAGAAAGATGGGTGTGTCTGAGTCTCACAAAGCAACTCTTTAGAAGGTTCAAGAAAACCCATATAGTTTCTCTAAATAAATATATGCTACCAAAGGAAGCGTGCATTTCTGTGAGTATAGAGTACATTTTCTCGCGGACACTGGGCAAGCGAAAGCAAGACACTGCCCTTTCTATAAGGAAGGAAAATGTAAGGAAAGGAACCGGAGGGGTAAAGGAAGAAAAGAGAAAGACAGTCATGTCGATAGAGAGGATTCTTCCCAAGGTCCTTCCAGGGAGCCCGTTTCAAGTTCCCACTTCCCACACAGAGCCAGTAGTTGGCTTACTTTTCTTCTTAAGTCTTTGGGCCAGTGAGTTGTTTGAAGTCTATCTTACCACGGATGGTGGCAGCAGAAGCTTTAGGGACTGTGTGGTGGCTGAGATAGCAACTAATACAGGGAGACTGTGTTCAAGAGCAATAATTCCTATTTGTGCTGAAATGATTCTCAACTGAAGATTGACAAGGAGCAGGAGACTCGCAGATGCCCAAGGACTTCAGAGAGATCGGATCTGTGCAGCGCAGCAGCTGAGGAGAGCCTCTCAGAATATTGGCAGTGGACCGAACCTGTGTTCTGAAACCTTCTTCATGGTGATGCTTGGCAGCCATGGCTGTGGAGTTGGGAAGGCAGCACCCCCCCCCCCAAGGCTGCTCTCACTTCTACTTGCAATTTCAAGTTTGAGGGCAGGATACAAAAACATCTGAAAGTTTTCGTTAACCAACTGGAACCTTCGCAGAAATTGCCAATAATGGCTTAACTTGTGACCACGGCTTCTTTCAGGAGGAATCAGCTAAAGGAAGAGCTCAGTGCCAGACTCCAGGAAAATTATGATCCACAACTTCTGCCTTCTTCCCATGTTGCTGTGGACATAGCTACTTTTCTGATGCTCCTGTGTAAGTATGCTTGGGACATTGGCAACTAGGCACACAGACCTGAGCCTGGGAGTCTAGTGTTTAGCTTGGGCCTCAAATGATCAGTCTTTCCAGAGTTAGAACTCATAATATAGGGCTTCCCATAAGTCTCTAGCTCCTCCGGAGTTGGAATCAAGACAGTCTGGCCCAAAGTTGCCACCATCAATCACACTGTTAAACTGTCGAATGACAAAACCCCAGGCAAACAAAGACACTACATCAAGCATGACATCTGTGGGAGTCTAGGAAATATGTCTGCAGCCAAAGGCAGATACTAGATCTCTTTTGGGGTGTGATTAATTCTCCTCTGCAAACAGGTCCCTAACTTATGGTGATTTGAGTTACAATTTTGACTTTACCGTGGTGCAAAAATGTTATGGACTAATGCTTCTAAGTTTGATTTTATTTTTTTTCCCTGCCTAGGAATACTCAAAACAATTATATTTCATAATGCAGGGCAAACACACGAAATTCAAAAGATAAAAACAAATACAATGATCATCAATGTGCTGTAATCTCGGTAGAATGAGCTCAGTAAATTATGTATAATGGATTGCACTTTCAAGTTAGGATATTTTCAACTGAGAATAGATTTGTGTGTGTGTGTGTGTGTGTGTGTGTGTGTGTGTGTGTGAGAGAGAGAGAGAGAGAGAGAGAGAGAGAGAGAGAGAGAGAGAGAGAGAGAGAGAGAGAGAGAGAGAGATTAGATCTCACCTAAGCCAAGCTGACTTCATACTCACTATGTAGCTGAGGATGATCTTCAATGTTTGATTCTCTTGTCTCTGCTTTGCAAGTTCTACAGTTACAGCTGTATGGCATCTCAGCAGCTTCTAAAGTGCTAGAGATTGCCCTTGGGCCTTTGTTCGAAATAGGCAAGTACTTATCTCTTTAAATGGATGTATCAAGACATATCTCTACAACAAATCAGGGAACATCTATGCAGTGGCATTAAGGAATAGACATTGCCATCTCATCCATATAAACACCCATTTCTCTCTGGAAGATGGACTGTAAAGAAAGTCACAATAAAAAGATTGTTAACTGATCTGACCCAGATGTGAGCAGTTGTGGGGCATGCAGAGAAGATGGCACATGAAAAAGTAGCCCACTAGATAGAGAGTGTGGACCAGAATCAGAAACTGGAAAGTGCCTGGTATATAGTGGCAGTGGGCTTCTGGGTTCCACTTCAAAATGGAAAATGAATTTAATTGTGTGGCCAGGAGACTGTGGACATGCTTTCCTATCTGTAGGAAACAAGAAGAGGCCTTACCAGCTGCAGCTTTTGTATCTTTTGTATCCCATTGTATCTTTTTCTTAGCAGTCAACATCTGACACTGTTTTTCTTGGTTGCTGTTTCTGTCGCCTGCTTGTATTTCCCACCACCATACCTCCAGCATTTGGAAGAGCCTCTTGTCTAATGGAGATGTCCATCATTTACCTGTTACACCAATCTGATTGCAGCCCCATGCCAAAAGAAGGGTCTCTCCGTTCAGTATGCTCGTAGCTTGGGTTTCTCTGTTTAATCAGGGAAAACCCACAGCTTCTGACAGTATCCAGCTCCAGGTCAGCTCTTCCCTCTCTCCCCACAGAGGAACTGTGCCCTGTATCAGGAGAATGGAGGAGCCAAATGTGGTTCATTTGTCCTTTATAGCCACTTAAAAGCTAGAGGTAATTGTAGATGCAAACCTGCCACTTTAATGTTCTAACACCAAGAGGATTTAATAGCATTGAGTACTTGGCGTCATGTTTTTGCATCTTAGCACAGGAAGGCACTTTGCAAAAGGCTGAGTGCACGCGATTATCAATTTCCATGTGCACAATGCCTTTCTGCTGTGGCCGGGCAGACGCTTCCTAAACATGCTGTTGACCATGGTAATGAATATTTCTACTCACTTCTCTCATCCTCCACACACATATTTGCATCAATTTTGTAGATTCCATTTTATTGGTTCCTATGTAGATCCTGGTAAATAGTAAACACTAGAGTCACACTCAAAGCCAATGAAGTTGGAGATGAGCAACAACATAGGGTTTGACTTTGTTTACTGTAGAAGTAAGTAGTCCCTGTTGAGGGACTATGACATTGTAGAAAATGGTTTAGGACAATGAAGGTTTTTTTTTTTTCATTTACTAGAGTATAAATTCAGACAAAGACTGGTATAGGACATAATGTAAAATACGGAACAGAAGGGACTCTTTCTCTGAAAAAGGAATTTAGATACACATACACATAAACACACACACACACACTTATATTAATGGATTATAAAGTATAATTGTGTAGTTTTAGTACTTGGGAATATTCTCCTATAAAAAAAATGGGCTAAATTAGGAGAATAAGAACATGGCATGGGTAGAAGATAAATGGGGAAAGCTGGGCTGGCCAGGAGGTTCAGTGGGCACAAAGAACTTGCCTCACAAGCCTGATGACCTAGAATACCAGCACCCCTATAGTGAGATGTGGGACAGAGAAAGGGGGCTGGAACCCTGTGGCCCAATTAGTCTGCAGTGTGCAGAGAGACAAAGACAACAAGAGTCCCTGCAGGAACAAGGGGGAAGGCGAGAAGAACCTATTTGAGAGATCTCCTTTAATCTCCACAAAGTTAGTAGCACGTGCAATCCCACACTCACACACACATGCATCACATACACACACATCAATAATATAACAAATCAAAGGAGAGAGCTGAGTGCATTTCTGTCATAGAAATAGGACAATGAACCAAAAACATAGGCAGAATTCAGAATGCTATAAGGAAGACTTACACACACTTAGGGCGAAGAGTGTAGGTCTAGCAGCTCCAATATGGGAGCTCCAAGATAGGTTATAAAGGAAGACATTCTTTGTTCTGTTCATCGCCACTGATGGAGATCAAATGCTTAATGCCATATACCACACTTCAAATTTCCCCATGGCTTCTTGCAAGCTAGGTAAAACGTGGCTATCAGCACAAGGCTGCATTTGAATCCCAGTTCCATTACTTAATGTGTGATTTTGAGCTGATTTCTTTTTGTGCAAAGAAGGCAAAAATGGTAGCACTATTAAGAGGGACCCATGTTTTTTTTTTTTGTTTTTTTTTTTTTTTTTTTTTTTTTAAGATTTATTTATTATATACCAAGTACTACCTACATTTTGTCTAGCCCTTTTTTTTCTTTAATTCTTTTAATCATCTTTATTTAATAAGTGGAAGCGCTGGGGTTGTGAAGGCGAACACCAATGTCCTACTTGGCTAGTGTGGTTGGTTTTTTTCTCCTCTGCTTGTATCACCCCAACTCATCACCTCCTTAGGGGTTCACATGAAAACAGCTTCTGTTGCACTTCCTCACACCAGCATACCCTCATTGTGAAACAGGATGGTGATCGAGGAAAGGGCAGTCTTTGTGACCCTGTGTGGATGGTCAGATATGTCCTGTAGGGGGAGCCATCTGCTTTTTCTCTCATCTTACAGGCAACCCATACAAAAGGACTTCCTTGTCCCCTGCAAAAGAATCACAGGGGTGTGGACAGCTCCTTGCCTTTCACGGCTTGAACAAGAGGAGTTGTTTATTTGACATACTAAGTGAAGGGTCTAGATCAAACCAGACGGCTGTTCTTTACCAGAAAGAAATGATGAGCTGTGGATAGTGACCCACACACATCAAAGAGCTATGGTTTAGCCTGCTCTTTGATGGACAACTACCACCCTTCCCTAGGATGTGCTGCTACCAATTGTCATAAGCAGAGTTCATTAAATGGTGCAACGGCAATGGTCATTTACTGGGCTTCTCTTGGTTAGGTCTACCCAGTGTTAGGAACTCAGTTCTGCATATTCCAATTGAAGTTGGCTAGGAGCTGGCTGGTCTAGAATGACATGACTGGGACAACTGAGATCTTCTCCACATGTCTCTCCTTCTCCAACTGGTCAGACCACGCTTTTCCAGGATCTTAGATTCAGGGACCCACTGTGCTTCCAACCTCTGCTTACATGAAGTTCACTATCATCTGATAAAGTCAAGCCAATGAATGCAATCAGGAACAAAATCAACCCACTTCTGCCTTTTGCCAGATGGGTTGGTATATTTAATTCTTTCACCGAGCCAAAACACTAGAACACAATTTAATGGGGGAAGATCTGTTTTAGCCCATGGTTTCAGGAATTTTAGTCTACTATGTTGAGGATAGCATTCCAAAACAGAGCCGTACCTACATGTTGCCATAGATGGGAAAGAGCAAGACAGAGAGGGGACAAGGTTAAGATACTACCAACAACTTGCCCTACCAGTCGACTGACTTCCCCAAAATAGTGCCACCTGATGGACTACCAGCAGCAAACACAGGAGCCTATGCTAGAACAATTGCTATTCAAAACTTCACATCCCTGTATTGCAAAAATGAGAACAGTTTTACCTATGGAGCCAGGAATGCTTTATACTCGAGAGCATTCTTGAGGCAAACTTTGGAAGCTAAGCATGCATTCTTTAAGAGAAAGCAGACGAGATTACAGCATCTACCAAGAAAACACTCTAAAAATCCCACAGTGCAGAACACAGAAGGAACCAGCAATAAAATATGATATAAAATGCAAGATGGGGGTTACAGAATTCACCTCAAAGACCACCTAAAGCCTGGAAAGCTTTCTGTGATGTTAAGTGGTGGGGTCAGCCTACACGTGGAAAACAACTCTGTCCAAGGAGTAAGAAAGGAAGAAGAGCCATACCTATGAGATCTGCAAGTCGGGGGAGCTGCTGCGCAGTTGTGTTCCTTCCTCTGCAAACTCTGCACTGGGTAGTAGCACTGTTCCTCTCGGGAACAGAGATAAGTGGTTCTAGTTCACAAACTTGGAGACCAGTAGTTGTCTCACACACACACACACACACACACACA
>NC_034601.1:8586107-8590939 GCF_900095145.1 Mus pahari | reverse complement strand
AGAGAGAGAGAGAGAGAGAGAGAGAGAGAGAGAGAGAGAGAGAGAGTATGTGTATGTGTGTGTTATATGCATGGGTATACACATATTTTGCATGTGTGTGAACACCTGTGTGGGTCATTTATGATTACTTTTCCGACTTACTTACTGAGACAGGGTGTGCTGGCTAGTTTTAATGTCAACTTGACACAAGCTACAGCCATCTGAGAAGAGGGAGACTCATAAAAAAACAACACCAAAAAACAAACAAACAAACAAAAAACCCTCACACTGTAGGCAAGCCTGTAAGAGATTGGCTTTATTAGGAATTGATGTGCAAGGGTCCAGGCCACTGTGGGTGGGGCCATTCCTGAGCTGGTGGCCTTGGGTTCTATAAGAAAGCAGTCTGAACAAGCCATGAGGAGCAAGCCAGGATGTTGCACCCACCATGAACTCTGCATCAGCTCCTGCCTCCAGGTTCCTGCCTTGACTTTCCTCAGTGGACTGTGATATGGGAAATGTAAGCCAAATAATTCCTTTCTTCCCCAAATTGCTTTTGTACAGCAGCAATAGTCCTATCTAAGACACAGGATCTCTCAGTAAAACCTCGAACTCCCTGGGTTATAGTCTTACTAGCCTACTTGCTCTGAGGATCCCTGTCTCTGCCTTCTGAGTCTGGAATCACAGTCCTCATGTGGGTCTCAACTGCAGGTCTCTGGTGTCCTCAGCAAGTGCTTTGACCTCTGAGCCATGTCCCTATGCCCTGCCATACTTCTTGGCATTCCTACAGGTCCCCCAAAGCTGGACGCCTGCCTATGCTTTGGAAGTTCCTCAGACATTCTGCTACTGCCATGCTGTCTTCCTGTGAGTTCTTCAACATGCAGAACAATTTCCAACCAGGGTGCTGCTTAAATTAAAAAAATATATCTCTACAGGCTCATGTTGAAAGCTTGGTCCTCATATGGTGATGCTAAGTTTGGAAGGTCCTGGAACTTTGGGAGGTAGAGCCTAGCTACAGGAAATAAGTTGCTGGGGGTGACTTTGGTCCCCTCCTTTCTGCCTGATTTTGCTTCTTGGCTGCTATGAACCTAATAGTTTATTTCACTGCGGCTACTACATGCTTCTACTGTGACACACTGTCTCACCACAGACCCAGGGACAATGGCACTATAGTCCATGGGCTAAGAACTCTGAAACCATGAGCCAAAATAAATCTCTCCTCCTTTAAACCTGCTATCTCAAGTGTTTATCCCAGCAATGAATATTCAACATAGTGGCTTTATGTTGTCTCCCCATAGAAGTTATCTCCTTTGCTCTTTGTGTGGCTGGCTCCTTCTTTGTCTCCAAGTCCTAATTTTGATACCATACCTGCCTGATTCATTTAAAAATAATTCATTTATCGTAATTATTCTCTGTCATATCATGTTGCCATATCATGCTGGTTCTTTTCAGGTGATTGTCAGCACCAACAATCATCCTTCATTTCCCATGTGCTTATTTATGGCTGCCCCCTCTGCCCCCAATTAGGGGGCAAGCCGTGTAAAGGAAGCTGCCTGAGAGATGTGCATGCTCATGTTTGATTGTTTGTTTGGGGAATCAGGGATCTGGGGGTTCACCTGCTTCCCTTGCTAGTCGGAGTAGGCTGCTTGGTAAGTTCTGGGCAAGTCAGTGGCCTGCTTCAAAAAAGCAAAATCCTGGATGGCACTGACGAAGGACACCTGAGACTTTTCCCTAATGTTGACAAGCAGGGGCACTCACATGTGTGGGGCATACAGAGAAATTGAGTTTTCTGCATGCTGATAAAACCTAAAGGAAAAAGAAGAGATGCTGGCAGCATGTTCTTTGTTGCTTTGTGGCTATCTGTTGCATGAATAATCAATTGATCCATCTATCAGCGCTGATGATACCTGGCCATTCAGAAATGTTCTAGTCTAATAGTGCAGACAGATATCACCATAAAGAAGGTATGCACAGAACCCAGTCCTGCTTTCCAGCACTCATACCAGGCAGCCCACAACCATCTGACGCCCTACCCTCTTAGCAGGCACTAAACATGCATAGCTGTATATATATATATAGGCAAATATTCATCTGCATGAAATAAAATTAAATACATCTTTTTTAAAAGACATGCTGATTGGAGCTTGGAAAGACCTAGATTAAAGTGTAGCTAGACAAATTTCGTGACCTCTTGGAGTCTTTTCACAGATAAAGCTAGCCCTTCGCCTGTTGGCAAGTACTTACGTACTTATGCTAATCTGTACAGCATAACCCTATGAAGAAGACGCTAGCCTAGCCTAACTTTTGAAGATGGAAAAGAATTAAAAGAAAGTTAAGCTCTTGAGGATACTCCAAGACTTAAACAGCCAAATATGAGCTTTGAGTAAGGACTGTGTTTGAATAGCTATGTAGAAAACAGATAAAATGTTTTTTGTTGTTGTTGTTTTGACTGTTTTTTTTTAATACAGGTAAGGTTGGTGCCATATAGGTTGGAGCAATTTAACAGGGGTGCTGAGAACCATATGGAAACACAGTACTGCTCACAAATATTCCAGAAAAAAAGTGAGTAGGGAGCTCTGTATGAATGAGTGGAGTGGTCTGACCAACATCGAGACAAAATAGACGTTGACAGTTTCCCTCCCTCCAGAACAGAGCACACTCCTCTGATTCCATCCCCCAAAGATTAGATTTTTAAAACATATTTCTTTAGTTTATGAAAGGGGTAAATGTAACTATAGAAGGTGTAGACAAAAAGACAAATATTAGAAGAGAGAGATTAAACCCCGACAAACCCACAAGCCCACAAGTACACATGCACATAGGTTCACTCTTCAATGCCTTCATTTTATATTTTCAACTGTTCTCTTAAGATCATATTATAAACTCAATATTATATTCTATATTTTGAATGCATCATTGGGACATACATGATTTCCTAGCACACACTCTTTGGAAGGTTCATATTAGATGTTTTCAAATATCCCACTGAGAAAGCCTACATGTTACGTCTTTTCTTCTTCTTCTTCTTCTTCTTCTNCTTCTTCTTCTTCTTCTTCTTCTTCTTCTTCTTCTTCTTCTTCTTCTTCTTCTTCTTCTTCTTCTTCTTCTTCTTCTTCTTCTTCTTCTTCTTTCTTCTTCTTTCTTCTTCTTTCTTCTTCTTTCTTCTTTCTTCTTCTTCTTCTTCTTCTTCTTCTTCTTCTTCTTCTTCTTCTTCTTCTTCTTCTTCTTCTTCTTCCTTGTTATTTCATGAGGATCTTTTTTGCATAAAGCTCTGACTGATTTCAGATTTAATTAGAAGAGGTATGCATCTCTGTGTTAAACTGATGTGTGTCCTATAAATCTATGGTAGTTACCTTTAGACTATCATTATGCTGGCCAATCAACTGTATCCACAAAAGCCCAGTACACCAGGCATACCAGCAGCACTGGGGCCTACTTCATCTTAAACTTCTTCAAACCTGGGATTGGGGATATAGCTCAGCTAGTAAAGGGCATACCCTGCACTTCACTGTAAGGATCCCAGCTAGATACCCAAAATACCCATTAATACATTTTGAGGTAGAATGTGTTTATAATCCCAGTCTGGAGCAGTCTAGGCAGGGCATCCCTGGAGTTCTAGTCTAATCAGAAAGTTCCAAGCAAAGTGAAAGGCTCTGTCCCCATAAACAAGGCAAAGAGTGTCGAAGGAACAGTAGCCAGAGAGTCCAGAGAGAGAACCGCTGGCCTAGACACGCTTGCTGACATATATGCAATTGCATCTGAATGCATAGGTGCGCAAGCACACACAGGCAGACACACACACACACACACACACACACACACACACACACCATTAATACTGAAGGACTACCCAGGAGAACTGAGAAAAGATACTGAGCAAAAAGCTCTCTTTACCAACAGAGTCAACTCATCTGGACTCTTGGGGACTACTCTCAGGGACTGAACCACCAACCAAAGAGTGAGCACTGGCTGGACCACACACACACACACACACACACACACACACACACGTAGCAGATATGTAGCTTGGTCTTCTTGAGGGTCCCCCAACAACTGGAGCAGGGCTTTCCCTGAATCTGTTGCCTGCTTGCTTGTCCATGGATCCTATTCTCCTAACTGAGCGTCCTTGTCTGGCAGTGGGAGAAGAGTCTCCTAGTCCTGCAGTGACTTGATGTGCCAGGGGGTGGGGGCGGGGGGCTGATATTGGGATGTAAAGTGAATAAATAAGTAAATTTTTAAAAAGAAAAAAACAGATTCCACCCAAAGAACAATGCTGTTTTATTTGTCTCTTCCAGTTCTGTAAAAGTTCTTACAGGTTTTGAAGAGGTGACCTCAGAAATCACTTTAGTTCAACATCTGGAACCGTGGATGAGCAGTAACCACAGAGGACAGATAAGTGTCTGTGGCCTGCCTTGGAGCTGGGTCACAGATGGCTCCCCTTACATAAACCCTTCAGAGGAGGATGCTGTGCTTTCTAGTTTGATCACAGAATAGGAAATAAAGAAGTTGACAGGGAAGTCTGTGACTTGGGCAGCATCAGAAGGTGCCTTTGTGATGACCAGGATGGCCTGAGAGCTGATAATTACATTACTGGGCACAGATGGAGACGTAACGACCACGGTCAACCTAACATTTAGGTCAGACTCTGCTAAGGTCTTTGAAGACCATGTCTCTCCTCCTTTCCAATCCAACTACAAGAGTTGACAGACACACAGTAAATGTGTCTGTCATTTTAAAAGGAGATATTATTGGGTGATGGGATAGTGTAATGAAAATCACATTTCTGTGTCAGTCCCTCAATATCTTAAAAGAAAGGGAGAGGGAGAAGGAGAGGGAGAGGGAGAGGGAGAGGGAGA
>NC_034601.1:8573079-8585952 GCF_900095145.1 Mus pahari | reverse complement strand
AGAGGGAGAGGGAGAGGGAGAGGGAGAGGGAGAATATTCAGGGAGGTTGAGACAAGCTCTCTTTAGGTCCACACTAGCAATGCTACTTCATTTTTTTCTAATCTCTATTAGAGTCCTAAGCAATTATACTGCCATCCCTTTATTACCTTGCATATACTACTTCTGTGAGACAAGAAAGAACTAGTGGAAGGGAATATGGGGAGGGGGAGGGAAGTGGAGGGAAAGGAACGAGTTCTGTGGCACACAAGTCATGCCACTGGCACATGTGTGCTCCCTGTCTTGAGAATCCTGAGGTCTTGCCTGGTTCACGTTTATTCCATGGCTTCCCACTTGAAACTCATGGCCAACCCATGGAGAAAACCATCTTGGTTTCTCTGCAGGTTGGACTAGGACTAAAGTGACAAATGTCTGTGCCCCTGTATCTCAGACAACCCAGGTTCACACCTCTGTCCAGCCCTCATGGTGGATTTAGGTATTCTTTCTTTCTCTACCTGGTCTTGTAATGAGACCAGAAATGGGAACAAGTGGTCTTTCTATATATCTCACATGCATTTCTCTAAATTCTCAGCACACTGGGGCCCTATGGGCATGGAGGAGACAAGTCTCCAAACACACTGAACTCAGGCTACCACGTCTCTGGCCTTTCTTTCCAGACACACTCGAAGCATCTATTTACCCTAAGTCACATGATCTCTTTAGCGCATTCGTTCTTTCTCTTTTTGGAGGCAGGCTCTTCATGTACACTAGACTGGCCTTGAGTTTAGTATGTTGTCCAAGATGGCTTGAACTTCTGCTCCTCCCACTTCCTCCACCTGAGTGCTTGAATTACAAGTATGCACTAGTCTATGTAGTGCTAGGTCCTGAACCCAAGGCTTCACATATTCTAGACAAGCCCTTTAGCAAATGAGCTCTATCCCAGCTTGTTTAGTGAAATATTTTATTGGACATTTTATTTATTCACATTTCAAATGCTATCCCCTTTCCTGGCCCCTCCCACCACCCAGAAAACTCCTATCTCTTATCCCCTCTCCCTGCTTCTAAGAGGGTGTTCCCTGATCCACTCCCACCTTCCTGCCCTGGCATTCCCCTACACTGGGGCATTGAGCCTTCACAGGACCAAGGGCCTCTCCTCCCATTGATACCCTATAAGCCATCCTCTGCTACATATGCAGCTGGAACCATGGGTCCTTCCATGTGTTCTCTTTGGTTGGTGGTTTAGTCTCTGGGAGCTCTGGGGGTTCTAGTTGGTTGATATTGTTGTTCTTCCTATGGTGTTGCAAACCCTTTCAGCTCCTTTAATCCTTTCTCCAACTCCTCCATTGGGGCCCCCATGCTCAGTCCAATGGTTGGATGTGAGCATCTGCCTCTGTACTTGTCAGTGAATTTTTGAGAATCAATACTGCAAAGATGGTCATATCAGTTTTGACCAGAGATGTCAAATACCCTCTGTAAACAATGATGTGTTTATAAAAAGATAAAGAGAAAGGGTATGTTCTATGGGAGTGCAGTCAGGTAGGGGGAAAGGGGATGTCTCAGTGGGCCCATGCCAAGACATCCCTTCCCTATGAGGGACCAGCCACACGACAGTATATTATAGAATAGTTTATTCAGGGCATGGGGAAGGGAGTTAAGAGAGTAGTAGAGGCAGAGAAAGGCAGAAAGAGAGAGTAGAGAAGTAGAGGCCAGCCATGAGCACATGGAGAGATGGGGAAGGGTATGGGGAAGGGAGAGGGACAGGGAGCGAGAAGGAAAGAGCCCAAGAAAGCAAGAGAACAAGAGAGGGAGGAGGGGGCAAGCAGCCTATAGAGGATGACACACAAAACAAAGTGCAGGTAGATTGGATATTCTCTCTCTCTCTCTCTCTCTCTCTCTCTCTCTCTCTCTCTCTCTCTCTCTCTCTCTCTCTCTCTCTCTCTTTCTCTCTCTCCCTGCCTCCCTTCCTCCCTCTTTTCTTTGCTCCCTCCCCATTAGTTGCTTTGCTCATGTGTGTTTTCTATTTTTTCTTCTAACCCCTAGCTCAGAATTCCACTTTTCAGATTGCTTCTTTATATCACTTTATCAATGATGCCCCTCCCCACTTCCGCTGACCTCATTTATTTGCTTCATTGAACATATCATCACATATTAAATGCTTGACTTCATGTAATATGCGCATCTTGCAGGCAAAGACATATCTTTTGTCATATTTACCTCTCTAGAATATAATCTGGTATCAAGTATATTACCTTGAACCTACACCCCAATTTATTTGATAATAATGCAAGGAACATTTACTGTTTGTTCGGGACTATGCTAAGAACCTTAAAAAAAAAAACCAAAATACTTCTTTATTAGTCTAAGAGATAGCACCAGTATATTAGGAAGCAGAAGCCAGTAAAGGCCCAACATTTGCCCTGAAGCTACATATAGGGTAAGGAGTTACGTCATGATGTACATTCAGGTGGTCTGACTTTAAGCAAAATCTGTGAGGCTGAACTACCTATATCATATGATATTCTATAAGTGAATGACTACACCAAGACTTAACAGGTCAATGGGAGGAAAGGGTAGTGAAGAAAATGATCCCAGATAACCCAGGGATGGCCCAGGGATGACAGTCCCCACTCTCACAAAACTTAGTTAGGCCAGTATATCTTCATTTGTTTCTTCATTCTTTCAACAAATATTTACTGACACTATCCCAGGGACTATGCTAGAAGCTGTCTTTCTTTAGCAAAAAGAGAAAGCATTGTCTCCACAAAACATAGCATCAAAATTCATGCCAATATGGTTGGTTCTCTTTCAGCAAGCATCTCTGGAGAAATTTTTGCCAAGATTGTGCTGGGACCTGGAGACACCAAGAGGAATGCAGGTACCTGGAGGATCTCATAGATGGTTGGAACACAATATTAGTATATTAAGATGTATAAAGGAAACTAAGACCCATATGTATATATATATATATGTGTGTGTGTGTGTGTGTGTGTGTGTGTGTGTGTGTGTGTGTGTGTGAATTATTATACAGGTTCCTACTGCATCATAACTAACAGCAATTAAAATGATACAAGGTGGCATTCATGAAGCAAGAACCAAGTGGTTTCTTAAAGGCATCCAACTTGGGAGATGAATTCTGCATGACAGTTACTGCCTCACCAGACCCTCAGACTCTTTGCAAAGAAGTTTCTGGACTTCTGGACCAGGCCCCTACTTGGAAGTAAAAAGAGAGCAGGCTTAAATTTGATTGATGCTCAGATGACTCTGTAAGCGACAGGAAGTAAGGTAAGAAAAGTGAATGAAAGCAGACCTGAGAAGAATAATGAAGGGTGCTTTATGATGCATGGTATTTTGTTAATGTTAAGATTTCCCGGGCGAGTCATATAAGCCATAGAAAGAGGCAGTAGATGGAAGTTTTATTACCTTGTTTGAAATAACTAGTCCCTGTGAACTAAATAAAAATATAAGGGCTGGAAACATGGTGAGTTGATTATAGAGGCATCAAACTGAACACAGGGGTAATGCCCTACTGTGTATTAACAACAGTACCCACCATTATTGTCATCTATGTATGCTTGATATTTTAAAGATTATCAAGTGCTTTTATGTTTCATTATTTCCTGTACTTCTATCGCCAACCTTCATTTAAACTTATTTTTGAGATTATAATATAATCACATAATTTCTCCCTTCCCTCCAAAGCCTCCAATTCCCTCATGTGCTCCTTGCTCTCAAATTCATGACCTCCTTTATCATTAATTATTCTTCCATGTTAAATATTAGTGCTAAATATAGCCTTCTCAGTCTGTATGTTACTCATACATGGTGTCAGGACTGGCCTTTTGGTATTGGTCAATCAACTGGTATGCTGTTCCCTGGGGAAGACTATTCCTCCCACTCTCAGAATTTCTTAGTTACCTGTAGTTCTCTGTGTATGGTTGGGGCTTCTTGGGGTTGTGCCATGCTGGCCTTCGCTGTGTGTCACAGACGCCATAGTTGGGTAGGACTGCTGGTTGCTTTCCCTCCTTTGTGAAGCTTGCATAGAACTTTCTGGTTCCACAAAAGCTAATCCTCAAGGAGGACACTTACAGGTCAGTTCCAGCTCAGTGGCCTCTGGGCCCTGTGTCTGAAGTGCATGGTGTCTTCAGAAATGGGGATTTACCTCCACCTTGGGGTTGGTGGGTGGGACACAACCACTGTCAATAGCAATAGCCCATGCGTTCTGAGAGTCTCTTGGACAGCCCTAGCAACAACTGAAGAGAGGAGGGTCAATCAAGAGAGTGTTTCTCATGTCAGATGTTGAGGTTTTTATTAGGTGGCCTTTGGCTCTTAGAGGGAACACTATTAGCCCACATAAGAAAAATTACTTAAATTATATATAATTATATAGAGACTTACATGCATTGCAGGGTTTTTAAAGCAAATAGCCAATGGCATGATTCCTTACGCTGCTTCAGACATCCTTACTGTTAGTTTGCCCTCCTTCTCCTGTACTGCTCTGCCCTTCCCTAACGACAGTCCCCTCTTTCCATTTCCTCCAATCAGATCACTTGAACTCTGCTGTTGCCTCCTTATTGCTCCCCCAATCCCCTAAATGTTAAGAAGAGGGAGAGAGAGAGAGAGAGAGGGAGAGAGAGAGAGAGAGAGAGAGAGAGAGAGAGAGAGAGAGAGAGAGAGAGAGAGAGAGAGAGAGAGAGAGAGAGAGAGAACAAGACAGCCTGTCACATCTATGCAGCTGACAACCTAGTTTTATTTGGTCTGAGGAAAGTTTTGTTTTGAGAAATTTCTTTCTATTTTTAAGCTTTAATTTTAAAACACATATTTATGTATATTTTCTGAACATTACAAAACACCAGTACAGAACAGTGTAAAGCATCCTTGTCAGCTTCTCCCTATCATCTATACAGAACTATGCTGTAGCATCAGTGCTGGCATCTTTATAGAGTGCATCAGGCCCTCAAATGTAAACGGAACACCAGCAATAGGACCAGGAGATTTAAGATAGAAGCTGGATATTCAGCCTCCTTAGAGACACCAGAGACTGGGCAGAACCTTTGCAGGGGGGCATTAGTAGAGATGTAGTGCCTTCCCTGACTATTTCTGAAAGTCTCTTCTTCTTCATTGAGACCAGGAATCCCTTGACTTGGCTTGAGTCTAGGTATTTACAAGATTAGGGACCTCTGCATGATACTGGGAGTGGCCTAGTGGCCCTCTGTCTCTTGCTGCTGTCACAACACACCAACTCAAGGAGTCCCTGTGAAGTAAAAAGCATTCTTTCTCTGCCATCTACCTACCTCCTGACTCCCACAGTGTTCCCTAGTCTTGGTCTCAATTACTGCTCTACTGAGCTTAGATTCATTTCCTCGGCCACCTGAAGATCACTGCCAGAACTTGGAGCATACCCAGACCCTGTCCTTAAACAAAGCACAGGCAGGTTTTAGGCTAATAGAAAGGCACTGGAAAAGAAACTCCCAGTGGAAAAGGACAGAGTGATAGCAGATCAAGTGGGAGACACTCAACCTTACATTTTAAAATCAGGATGCCTGTGTCTGCTCTGCTTTAAGGCAAACAATGGTGAAGGCTTCCTCTCCCTTTCTCCTTTCAAAGAAGCTTAAATTCAATCTATCCCTGATACCCAAGTTAGCAGAAGACAGGATGGATGAGTCGATCGACAACTCTACCCCAAATCCCAAATCAGAAGAAACACACGCTTGGTAAAGCAAGACTGTTTAGGGGGTTCAAGATTTAGTTAGGGATGGAAACTAGAGAAAAGAAAGGGGGATAGCTTTCCCAAGGAAGGGGTGTGTTGAAAATGACCCCCTCCGTGTGATTAAGAAGCTATATACATTGAGGTTGGGGGTGTGACTCACTTGGTATGGTACTTATCCAATTATGAAGCTCTGGGTTCAGTTCCTAGCATAAGTGGGACATAATGCAAACCTGTAGCTGTACTCCCAGCATTTGGGAGGTAAAGACAAGAAGATCAGTAATTAAGCAGAGGGGGTCATCCTCAGCTACAGAGTGAGTCATGGGCCCACTTTGGGTGTATGAGATGCAGGTGTCTAAAGTCATCTTTTCTGTATGGACACGTGACTGGGAGATGGTGCCCGATGCCCTACCAGGCCTCCCTCTCTCCCTCAGTACAGGCAGACTGACCCTCCCAGAACACAAACACTCCTGCTCCTTGGAATGATGCTTTTACCTAAGTATTAACTCAGCCCCTTAGCAGCCTCTCACCAAACTGTAGGCTCAGCAGCCCATGCTGGTAAATCTCTGAGATCATTGCCCTTCTAATGTGGAGTTTGGAAGGTCAGAAGAGGCAGAGCTGGCTCCCAGCTGGGCTTTTGAGAATTGACCTTTTATTTCCTCTGCTGCTTTGTGGCAAAAGCAAGTCCTTATTTCCCAGGAAGGTCCTTGTGATTGGGTTTAACACAATGGCAGCCGCAGAGGTCTGGGCAAGGTAGAAATCCAGTCTGGCACTCAAGGGATTAAAGACCTGAGAACTCCAGTCACCAAGGCGCCCCATGCCAGGTCTCCTTTGTTTCCCCATTTAACAAAAATCAAGATGAATGATGGGCGCCCTCCTCCAGAAGTTTGACTTCCCAACTGTACCTAGCCTGAAACACACGCTGTCCTGAATGGACAAACTCATGACTTCACATAGGTGTGTGTGTGTGTGTGTGTGTGTGTGTGTGTGTGTGTGTGTGTGTGTGTGTGTGTGTGTGTGTGTTAATGTTGAATATCAGCCTGGGCAACATAGGAGCCCCTATTACAAACTTTCTTTGAATGATCTCAGGCAGCTTGTCCCTTATTTCACACTGACATGCTCAGGGTTTTGAACAGAGGACCAGATATGTGACTTGATGATCATAATCTGAAATTTAGCATCAGTTTTGTCTAGGTGAAAATACAAATTCCCATGTCCTCCAGAAAGAACAGAAAATACTGAATCTGAATTTCATTTGAGGGAGTGAGTCTTTGTACCCCAGAGTGAGGTTGGCAACTCTTATTTTTGGAGTACCTTCTGTCATGAGCACAATCTTGGATAGATGATGCTTTAAGGACTTTTTTTTTTTTTACCCTGGCTGTCCTGGAACTCACTTTGTAGACCAGGCTGGCCTCGAACTCAGAAATCTGCCTGCCTCTGCCTCCCGAGTGTTGAGATTAAAGGCATGCACCACCATGCCCAGCACTTTAAGTAATTTTTAATGAACTTATGGGTTATGAGTCTTACATCTTGATCTTGTCCTCAGTGATAAGTTTCAAAGTCTTCCTCTTAGTGATTTAACACTGGGATGGAGGAGGTCTGTGGGGTAAGAAGTCCACCTCTGTTCTTGGCTCTTGAGTGAGTCAGAATCTCCTGAAGTTGCAGATACACAGCACAGTGCCTTTAATTCTGCCCACTGTAGGGCATGTAGCCCCTACAATGTCTTCATTTTTCACGCTGTTGGACAGATGTGTCCTTTTTTCCTTATTCCTTAGCCTCACACTACAACTTCCTACTCTCTATTTCTATAAACTCAACTTTGCAAGATTTCACATTTAAATGAAAACATGCAATTTTTTTTTTCCTCTTTCTCAACCCGGCTGATTTCACTTAGCAGAATGTTCTCCAGGGGTGCATTGGCTGTCACAACTGTGAGACTCTAAAAGTTCCAGGAATGGTCTCTCATTTGCTTTGCCTTCCTTTAAGGTCATTGTCTCCAGATTTTTCATGAGCATTTTAGGGGCAATAAAGGGATGGAGCATATCCTGTTTGGGGAAGAAATGAAGACAGTAATTAAGTGGTCATTTAGTCATTTCTGGGCTAATACCAATTATTTCTAACCTTTTTCATATGGCCTTTTATTCCTGAATTTTTAATGAAAGCTTCCCTATTCATATGCAACCCTTTTCTACAGGCTCCGAGCTCTTCAAATAGTTTGCAGAATCTTTTTTTGTAATACTAAAATGACTGTTTGCTCCTAGTCACAATAGCAGACTCTCATACATTATGTGGTGTGTGTGTGTCACGCACACACACGCACATGCTCACGCAATGGTGAGTAAGGTGTATGTGGAGGCAAGCATTAAACCTCGGATATCATTTCTTTGACACTGTCCTTATTTATTTATTTATTTACATAATTGATTCATTCATTTGTTTTGCACAACCTCTCTCACTGATCTGAAATTTGCCAAGCAGCCTAGGCAGGCTAGCCATTGAGCCCCAGGGAAGCTACTCATCTCCACCTCCCCAGGACTGGAACTGCAAGTAACACTATGATATCTAGTATTTTGTAAACTTAATTTAGTTTTTATAATGTTTTATTGGTATAAGTAGCTTTCTTACATATATGTCTGAGTACCACATTCAGTCAGTCAGTCATTCAGTGCCTCACAAAACCAGAAGAGAGCATTAGATTTCCCAGAAGTGGAGTTACAGGTAGTTAATAGCTGCTGTGTCAGTCCTGGGAATGAAGCTTGGGTCCCTGTAAGAAAGATACAGTGAAAAGAAAGATGTTGCTGGAAATCTCCAACCCCAAAAAGCCCAGTCAATGAAATCCCAACTCAATCAGTAGGAATACAAGCTACACGCCTAGACTGGACAGATCTACCGCTGCACTACCATATTCCCCTTCTATGAGATCCCTTATAACTTGCGGTTTCTCCAAGCCATGGCTTCTGCTCCTCCTCCTCCATTGTCCTCTCTCTCCTCCTCTCTCCCTTCTCTCCCAAACTTTTCAGCTCCACCTTCTCTCCTACTGCCCAATCACTGGCTCTAGCCTTTATTTGAAAAGTTAAGGTGGAGGGAAGTGTATACGTGATTCACTCCTTTTCTGCAACCCCTCCTGATAAAGTGGAATTGGCATCAAAATACAAGACCAGGGTTATCCACAACACTTCCCCCCTTTTCCTTTATCTCCGATATAAATTGAGCACAACTATTATCATTTTGTAATTTACAAAGTATGAGATAGACCTAACACCCAACCCATCATTTTTGTCAATTAAATAGAACCTCTGTCATCTATCCTAACTTAAAAGACTTATAATTCTACACCTGACTCATGTCCTAGCTTTAGATTGTATGCCATTGTATCGCTTCTCGGCCTTTTGGCTAAGATCAAGTGTAGATTGTATGCCATCTGAAAACCATCCGCTCAAATCTATATCATCTTTCTCAATGCTAAACAGCTTGGGTTGGCTATGAGACCACCAGTCTTCAACCCCATCAGAAATTCAAGAATGACTAATATTACCTGAAAATATGAGAAGCACAAAATATAACTTCCAAAACTTAGCCAATTTATAGAGACCACGGATCACCTGGACAGTCCCTATGCTTTAAAACATTGGAGCCTTGGTCTTCAGCCTTCCGGCCCAGGATCATCTGACAGATCTTTGTAATGCAGATGTTTGAAGGGCTGATTTTTCCAGTATTGGCAGAGGTTATCAGTCGACTATTGCTCATAGTGTGTCCTTTTCCTGGACAGTATTTGTCTGCAGATGAAATGAGGCAATTCTTGCTTAGTGGCTGTCTCACCACAACTGGAGAATCTCCACTGATGCTCAATTTCTTCTTTGAATCCAAAAAAGGGGTGCTGTCAGAGCAGACAGGTCTCTAGTCAAAAGACCTTTAATAAAGAAATGTCCATGAACGTCATATTCTGTGAACTTCTGATGCCTCTGAGGACTATCTATCTCCCCAAAGCATTTCTGAACTGTTAAGCCTTGACTACTCCTGGCCATTTATAATTGAAATATCTCAGAAACACCCTTGTAATGAACTCAGGACCATGAGTTTGCTATCTGGCTCTTAACTCAGTATTGATTAATCATCTAAAAACAGTTTATAATAGCAGTTATATAGCCATGTATTCTTAAATGTGTTATAGAGCACAATACCTACTTGAGAGCAACAATATTAATCCCAACTTTCTATCAATAAGAAATTCATACCAATGAAAACTTTAAATTTGTATCAAATAAATTCTGTACCAGTGTAAGAGAAACTTCAACTTTGTATCATTTATAAAGATCTAGCTATGTAATGTTTTGCTTAAGAGTTTGCTAACCTATCTATATTTGTCTATTTCTATAATTTATATGATATTACTATATCCCCCCTTTCTTTTCCACCTCTTCCCTTTTATTTAAGAAGGAAGGATAGAGAAGAGAAAAGGGAACATAGAAATCCCTGAGCTTAAACTCTCTAGTTCCCTCCCTGTCCAAAGCTACATTTGTAAAGTATCCCTTAAATGACAATGTATCTACAATTCCTAAAATAACCAGAACCATCCACCCCAACATAAAGAACTGGGACAATGATCTTCTTTAATCTGCTTCCAGCTGAATTGGGACAAAGAATTCCCATCTGGGGGCCCAAAGGGAAACAGGAAAGTTGGCTTTGTCAAAGGAGACCTGCTGGCATCATTTGCCTTCCAGTCACTCTGCACTGAGAAAGCTCATTGCTTAGCTGACATCCTGACCATGACAATCTGAAAGGCTGGATAGGCAAGCCAGCTGTTCTGGAAAAGTTCTGGAAGCAAGTCTTTAAAAGAAGCAGCTTAGATGTAGTTGAAGTAGAGTCATGCATGAAACTGGAATGGAAGGTCCCAGAATCTCAGCATCCCTGAGTGTGAATCTTTTCAGGGCTGTCTTTCTCTTCTTTTATCCTGCAGTATACAAAACTTAAAACCAACATACAGTTCTGTAAAGATATTCACAAGGAGCATGCAGGGGCACATATTGGTTAATGAAGATCAATAAAAAAAGACGACTTCCTTTCTTCAGGTTAGTTTAATCACATCATCAAACTGTAATATAACATTGTATACATGCTCTTGTAATGGATGGTATGTAATAATAAGTCATTAGAAATTTGTACCCAATAAGTGCTAATTGCTGTATATAGACATTTTAGTCTCAGTCAGTTCCAGAGGTGTCTCCATATACAGAGACATAAATATCACCTATTTTGTTGATTGTGTTAGTCTCCCTTTTCTTCTCTGTTACCAAGGTCTTCAGGAGGTCTCCCTTTGTCATGTCTGATTTTTATCAACTTGTAAGGAACCCATAGCTTTTCTTTTCCCATGGAAAGGGTAAAGATATGCATCCTGTGAATGGGGTCACAAGCTTGGTAGAGGTTGAAAGACATAGTTTGCTTTTTATACCAGATATAAGAAATAGGAACTTATTTTTAATTACAAATAGAAACCTTAACTTTCAAGGATTTAACACAGGACAAAGAAACACTTATTCTTAACTGGCTTACCCTTAACCTGCAACATTTATCGTTCCTGTTTTAGTCTCTCCTGCATACAGTATAAGCACTATGTAGCTGGTTGTGACACAGTATTGTGTATTGTGAACAATGGCAGGAAGGAAAGGCCTCTACAGTATGTCTTTGTGGATTCTATTGATCCATGCCCACTGTTGCTTGAATTTGTTCCCATGGAGACCGAGAGACAGCCTGACTTGGATTTTTGCTGTTGTCTTTGGGATCTGGCGATTGAATGTAGGGTCAGTGACATGCTAAACATATACTCCACCACTGAGGTATAACCCTAACACTGTAGCTGAATGCGTGTGTGTGTGTGTGTGTGTGTGTGTGTGTGCGTGCGTGTGCGTGTGCGTGTGTGTGTGTGTTATACGTGTGCATGCATGTGGAGGACAGAGATCTACATCAGATGTCTTCGTCAGCTGTCCCTGTCATCCTTTTTGAGGCAGGTCTGCTGATAAATGCTGAGTTTTATGACTTGGTTAGAGTGACAAGGCAGATACCCTCACATCTCTGCTCTCAGCACTGGGATTACAGGCACGTGCCACATGCCACTGTTTCCGTGTGTGTGTGTGTGTGTGTGTGTGTGTGTGTGTGTGTGTGTGTGTGTGTTTGGGTGTGAGTATGTGTATATATCTATTCGAAGACAGAATTCAGGCCTTCATGTCTGCATGACAAGCATGTTGACAGTCAAGTTTCTTGCACAGTCCTTTGTTCCAGTTTACTGATATGACCTTGAGTCCCTTCTTTACAAGTCAAGCCACCCACAAAGACAAGGCTGATGTAAGAAATCACTTTAGAAATGCTGTTGCTTCCAGTCAATGAAGAGTCACAGGGAAGTGCGTTCAAAGGTCTCAGGATCGCAGCAAAGTCGTGGTGATTCTGTTCACTGTGGCATTGGATGCAGTTAGGACAGAGAGCATGCGCACAGGGGGCAGTAAAGCCACTCTGTTAGGACAGAGAGCATGCGCACAGGGGGCAGTGAGGCTGCTGTCTTTCTACTCAGCTCTGTAATATGCAGCCTCTTCCCCTTGCAGTTTCTTCTTTGTAAACCAGGAGTACTGGATACACTAAAATGTTTAAAGTGCTTAAGGCTGATCTGGGCTACATAAACACTATTAATATGTAGTTGCTTGTAGCCATCACTATTGCAGAACTACTCCTCCTGGGTGACACAGGAGGAAGCCTGCTAAGGTCCATCTTCTCTGCAGGCACATCATTCTTTGGTAACCATGGCAAATGGCCCCAGCCAGATGTTGCCATGACATTTTTTTTTCTTGAACAAAAATTTGAAAATCTCTCTTTTGTGAACCAAAGATATCTAATTCTACTTCCCCCAAACACATACTAAAAGGAATCTAGGTTTCTATTAAAGCCAGAAAGAGTTTTAAACATGAATATAAGGGATTAAATAGGGTGTCCCAAAGCAATTACCTACACAAATGGATAGAAGAGCAACTGGATCTATATAAAATACAAGGTCATTGTGTTTTAAGGTGACAATGGATTGAAGCAGGAGTCGAAACAAAGACTCGAAAGTGGGCCTGGAATGTATCTGACTAGCTTGTTCTGGGCTTTTTTTGTTTTTGTTTTTGTTTTTTGTTGTTGTTGTTTTTTTGGTTTTTTTTTTTTTTTTT
>NC_034601.1:8548433-8573023 GCF_900095145.1 Mus pahari | reverse complement strand
AAATCCACCTGCCTCTGCCTCCCGAGTACTGGGATTAAAGGTGTGCGCCACCACGCCCTGCTCAAAATGTGTAGCCCAGGCTGGCCTCGAACTAGTGATCCTCCTGCCTCTGCCTCCTTCAGCAAATCCTACCGGCGTGCACCACCACAACCGGCAGGGCTTTTCAAATGTATAATTTATACCGCAGTGTGGCACAAAACAGCAAAGGACTGATGCAATCCTAAGTGAACTTTTACAAATAAATGACCAGGCTTACCGTAACCTTTCCCACTTGGGTCTATTTCCTGCTTTTCTTCCTACTCGAGGCCCTAATGAAGAATGACAAGACCCGAACTTTAAAAATAGCATGGTGGCCGTATCTGCAGTCCTGGCGCTTGAGAGACTGGGGCAAGAGCTTCGCTGGGAGGTGAGGCTAGCCTGGGCTGCAGGAGATATCCTACCAGAGTGAAAGTGAGGACATAAGCGCTCCGGAGAAGGGTTGAGGAGGCTGTTGTTGTAGATCTGAGAAAGAATACAGCCAGAGGCATCTGGAAGGATCCAGGTGGAATAGGGCCCTGAGAAGAGAGCGATTAGAGGACAGTGCGAGAGGAAGAAAACAGAGCGAGCCAGAAGAGAGAACCAAGAGAGCCCACAAGAGGAAATGGCAAGTTTACATAGGACTGAGAAGCAGCGGGGAGCCCACCCCCAGCTGAAAAAGTTTAGGCTAGGGGGGCAGGGTAAGAAATGTGGAGGAGCCACGGATACTGGGCTCACCTAGAGGCCAAGCAGGAAGAGGTACCACTTCCATATAGGAAGAGGTACCACAGTCAGCATTTTGTCCTCCTTTTCTTTGGGACCTGACACTGTTGTGTGACTTTTCCTGAGAGATGTTAGTGAACTTCCTGAAAGTATGAATGACAGACTAAGGAATCATTTCCACTCAAGCTTCTGTCGAGAAACAACGAATTTAATAGAGATTTGCTGGTGGGATATGAGAGGGTGAGGGTAGTGAGAATAGTGTGGGCGAGCCTCGAAGAGCTACCCCACCCAAACGCCATTTCCTGGCCTGGAGAAGGATTCCTAAAAGCTGCAGAAGGACCAGCCCCTTCAGCTAACTTTCTACCCACAGGTGCTTGAGACAGGGTGGAGCTCAGGCAGAATGACATCTGAGGAGAGGGGTGTGCAGGGTCTCAGAGGGGGGTTAGCTTCTCCCCAAACTATCCCATTGAAGGAGCATCAACAGGTAGAATCTTCTGAGGGTCTAGGCCAGGACAATCTTTTAAAATGGGCCATGGCTGCCTGGAAAAAAAACGGTGTTTTATATGCCTTGTCTTAACAAAGCAAACACATGATTTCAGTTTTGCTTTGAGCTCACAGAGCTGACACAATTTATTCTCCCTCCACCCCTTTCACATTTTTAGCAAAATTTGAGCCCGCCAAAAATATTCTTCAGTGGCGCTAGATAGCATGTATGTTACATGCCTTATTAACAAATTATCTCTGGCAGAGATGCTCCAATGAACACCAAGTAAAAACAAAACGAAGCAAGCAGAAGCAAACTCCTGGGGTAGCTATCATCTTCTACCAAGACCGCTCTGCCACCGTCAGCTTTCTGTCTGTTCTAGCCATCCTGAGGCTGGGGTTCTGCCGTTTGCCTGTGAGCTTATCTTCACACCCACATGTGGGATCCCCTGAGGGCTGAGGTCTCTCATCACTCTTTGAAGTTTCCAAGCTTTTCAGTGCTCATGGCACACAGAGTGCTTTCAATTATTGACACCTCCTCTTGGGTAATAAATAATGTCAGAAAAATAGAAGTTTTACTACAAATACAAACATAAAACCTTGATATGTTCCTGGAAACTGGTGTTTTCATTAATTAGCATAATGGATCCAGTAAACAGTGAAAAATACGTTTGAAAAAGAGCAGGATACCTTCAGGCTGAAATCTCGTCATATAACACATTTGCAGTTTAGTGTAGGGTTTTTTTTTGTTGTTGTTTGTTTGTTTGTTTGTGCGTTTAAAAGAGAAATTATTAAGCCCCAAGAGCATACTGTGCTTATAGTGTATTCTGAAATGTACCAATCTTTATCCAACTGCTTTATAACCAGGACTAATGGTCTCATTGATGCTACATATAGGCACATAATGAGATGTTCTGTTAAGAACCCAGAATGCTACCCTACTCTCAAGTGCCTCCTTTTACTTATTCGGGACCATTTCCCACCCTGTAGCCCAGGCAGGCCTGACACCCCTTATCCTATATTGGCCTCCCGAGTGCTGGAATGCTAGGTAAGTTTTCACCATTTCTGATATCTCAATCTCTACTCATCCATCCATCCATCCATCCATCCATCCATCCATCCATCCATCCATCCATTCACTTCTCATTCAGCTGAGACTCATTGGGCATCTGCTCTGTACCAGGCAATTCTTGCCTAATGCAGGAACATCAACAAGCAACACAAATCTGGCCAAACCCTGCCAAGTATACTAGGCTGCCAATTGTGGAGATACAGAGGGAAGTCAGGTGAACAAATTCTTCTTATAAATCAGTTCAGATGCTAACTGCCCCTGTATCCACTCCCAGCATGACAGGTCGATACATGTTTGCCTGTTTCCCCTGTGGTACACTTTTACCTGGATGCAGTGAGTAAATAAATCAGTGTTCCCTAGACTAACTAAACTATAGAATCTCTCTCTGTAGCTAGAAAAGTGATTTATTAGAATGATTTTACAGGCTATAGTTCAGCCAACCCAACAATCGCTGGTTATGAAAGTCCAAGAATCCAGCAGTTGCTCAATCCATGAGGCTGGGTGTCTCAGTTACCGTATACATTGGGATCAGTATACATTGGAATCCCAAAGAAGTAGGCTCTAAAGCCAGTGAAGGGGTGGACTTGCTAGCAAGGAGAGGGTAAGCAGACAGAGCCAAAGCCTCCTTCTTCCACGTCTTTACAAAGGCTTCCAGAGGAAGGCCTGGCTCAGATTAGATCTGGATGAAAGATCTGTGTCTACCCGCCTTTAACCATGCCAATTAAAAGTAACTTCCTACTTCAAGTTAAGCAAAAATTCCTCATAGCTGTGCCCCCTATCTCTGGGTTTTAGTTCCAGGTGTAATCAAGGTGACAACCAGAAAATAGTCGTCATGTGCAGAGGTGACATGGATCAGATGGCACACAGAGGTGAGAACGTGGGCTATAGAGCCAGGGAAATTTTCTGTTCAATTCAGAGAATGATCTACAATAGCTGTACTTTCTGTCCTGAATGAGTGATTTACCAAAGATATGGCAAGCAGAAGAGAAAGAATAGATGGGAAGAATCAATAGAAAGCAAAGTATCATCAATTCAGGGCCTTCCGAACACCCTGCAGAGACCCGCTGGGAAAGCCCCATTGAAGCAGCCAGCTGGAGTTCCCAAATGAGAAAGAGTTCTGAGAAATGCAGTGTACCCTCAGATGAGGCTTCCAAGTTAAAAACCAAAATCAAATAGTAGCAGATACACAGCATCCTTCAGGTTCTCAGTGTGCCCAGCAGAGATGGCCTGTGGAAGGAGACATGGTCAGCTGCAGATCCCAATAGAACCTTCTCTCCATGGTTCTGATTTTGTGTTTGCATCCAGGGTTTTGTTCCCGACGTATAGACTTTTATATGATAGACTACGTGACAATAACCTCTGTTGGAAATGGTTGACCTTTAAGTTGTTCTCAAGGACAGAAGGTATTTACTCTTGGACTGTTTCCACGTTCTCTTCTCCTGTCACAGAGGAGCCTTGGAGGACGCTTTGAGATAGACACGCTTGAGGCTGAAACGTCAGGGAGGCAGCGCTACTTCTAGGAATAACCTTCCCAGTGAGATTAACCAACAAATGACTATTTGCCAGCAGAATATACATCACCAATGTGAACCCTGGCTTTAATTTATCAAGTGAACGTCACAAGAGTCCAATGTTTTGGGCTATACCACTTCTTGAAAAGTTGGAATGCAGGCTGAGTTCCAGGCCAGCTTGAGCTACAGGAGGCTGTCGCAGTAGAAAACAGCGAAATGAAGTCACTCATGTTGAAGTTCCTTACAAACTGGGACTAAGTTGTGAACTGATTGATCTTCAGATAAATTGAAAGGGGGTGGGGTAGGGCTGGTGATGGACACATTTTCCAGAGAGGTTAGTTTGAACGAACATGATAATAAGTCTTTTTACCTCTATCCCTTCTGGGAAAATGTTAGCTTGATTCTGCTAATATATCTATTAGTTTTCTCTTATCTTGTTCTTGTCCCTGTCTTACAAGGATGTCAACTTTGAATCCAGGCCTGATAGCATATCCCTGTAATCGCTGCTACTCCAGAGGTTGAGGCAAGAATATCATAGGTTCAAGGCTAGCCTTATTACAAGAATTTGGTGATAGGTATGGGTATATAGTTCAGTGGTAGAACACTTCAATTCAACCCCAAGGATCACAAAAGCTAAAGAGCAAGGAAAAAGGATAGATCTGTTCTTTCTTTCAATGGAATCTCCTGCTTTAACTCTTTGGAACAACTTCCCCCACATTATGAAAGGGCATGTTGCTTGATTTTAGTGTATATGTTTAGGGATGGAAACCTCGGCTTTAAAAATGCTGGGGAAGTGTTCTTACACAAAGTTACAAACCCAGCCCCAGCAGTACTAATTAAGATCTTTAAACTAAATTGTCATTCTCTCTTCTCTGTCTTTTGAATTATATATCTATCTTTTTTTTTATCTGTTTGTCTTTTGTTACTTTCTCTCTTATTTGGATGATGTTTAACTGTTCTGTGCCCTTTCATTCCTTCCTCTTTTGTTTTTCTTTCAGTGCTAGGGATTCTACCAACAGCCTCGAGCACTTCTACTACAACAGCCTCAACTTAGGCAAGTGCACTACCCCTGCACAGTCCCTGATGACATTAGCCAACCTCTCTGTATGTTTATTCACGTATGAAGTAGGGATCATACATAATGCTACAAGGTACAGTTTACACAATGTATTTCCTCCACGTGCAGGAAATACAACAGAAGCGCCAACAGTGTTTCTTTACACACATATTTCCTCTCTCATGCTCATAATAAGCTGTGGACATGCTGTCCACTTAATCAGATTCACAGGTGAGCAATTGATTTTATTTCTTCTCTCTTTGAGCTACTGAGGATGAATGCAAGGTCTTAAGCATGCTGCCACTGAAGGATAGCCCGGGCTAGCACAGATGAGTGTCTGAGATTTAGGAAGGCTGTGGAGCTTTCTAAGTGCCAAATGGTGAGTAAGTTAAGAGTTGAGTGTGGATGGCATTCTACTGGACCAGTTTTTCTAGAAGAATGTGGCAGGTGTTTATAAGTAGTAGCTAACAGTACTGACCCACCAGAAAGATGTACCCACTCATGCAATAGTGCCATAATAGTTATGGGGACAAATAATGGATTTCTGATTGGAGACGAGACCTGGACCACAGGAGGGATTCCATGCCTGATGCTATAAACCTGTTCAAGATCCAGTGTCTAGGAAGAGCATAGGTTCTAGGGTGGACTGATTATTGTTGATTTGCTAAATATACTATCAAACTGCATGATAAATACCTATGCTCATACCCATAGATTTATGCTGCTCTCAATTTTAGTCTATGAAAATTCTTTTTGCAGTGGGTAGAGTTTAATGCAGAGATTCATGGCTGGTTGAACTGCCAAACGTAAATATCTGGGTGTTCTGCTGTGGGTGGCTCATTTATATCTGTCTCCCACCATTCAGAACTTAAGGAACTCCACAGAAGAATAGGTAGAAAGAATCTCAGAGCAAGCAGATGGGGAGGAGAGCTGTGAAATACTGACTTCTGGTTCTTGCCTGACATTGTAGAGGAGCTTTCTTTGAGTTTGAAACATTCCATTCTGCTGGAAGTTCCCTAAACAGGAAGGGAAACAACTCAAACCTGCTTCAAGGACCAGATTAACTAGGTTCCAGAGAGAGAGAGAGAGACAGACAGACAGACAGACAGACAGACAGACAGACAGACAGACAGACAGACTCAGACAAGCAGTGTGAAGAAGACTCTGACCAGACCACCCTTCTGGAAGAGGCTTAGACTAACTGACTCACTTGGAAAGGACAGTCCCCAGTCTGTTAAGCTGCCTGCAGGTTAACCTGTTAAGCTGAGCTCCAGGTTCCCAGCATTGTGAGCTGTCACCCATGCTGGGGTGGGCTATGGTGATGCAGCTGTCTTTTAGCCACTTCTGCTCCCGTAAGTAACCCCTCACTCACACTCCTTTGCTAAAGGAGGAAGAGTCATTCTATTTTGGGACCATGGTGGCTGTCATATTCATGTCTAAGTAAATGGCCACATATTCATATGCACATGGGCAGTACTAACTGTAATTAGAGGGTTATTAATAACATATATTAAAATAACAAGAAAGCATAAAGTTAGGAAAGAGATAAATCAAGGACTTGGGGTAGCTAAAGAGAGGTATTAGTGGACGGATATGATCAGTACATCTTGTGTACGTGTATGAAACTTTAAAAGAATACACATTATTTAAAAGTATGAGGGCTGGAAAGATGGCTGAGTGGTTAAGAGCCTGTGCTGCTTTTGTAGAGGACCCAGGTTCGATTCTCAGCGCTTGCCTGGTGGCTCCAGTTCCACAGTATCTGATTTGCGCTCAACCTCTGCAGGCACCAGGCAAACATATGGTACATTATATACATGCAGGCAAAACACTCACATGTAGAATAAAATGAATAACTCCAATGCAATTATTGTAAATGTATGTGGTAGCTGTTACTACTAGTATAACGAATGAATGTTAGTTATCTTTTTAAATGTATAACTGTCAGCATTCCTTCTAGGGTCTGCCCCACGGTTACCTGGCAATAGCCGGATATGCCTGACTCACTATAAAAAGGTCTGCTTGCCCCCTCCTTACCCTCTTACTCTCTTCCTTCTCTGTCCATTCTCTCCCTATTTCCCTCCCCATGCTCTCCTTATGTTTATGGGCAGCCTCTATTCTCCCCACCTCCTCCCTTCCCAACTCCCCTTCCCAGCCTTTCTGTTGTGAGGCACCCATTGTTACTCCAACCATATCAAGTAAAGAAAGCTGATGGATCCTGCCTTAACTTATATTTATCCTACTGTTAGGTTGATCTAGAGAACTCTGAGTTTCCTTCCCAAACACTTTTGGGTAGGGACAGCTGGACCTGGGTTGGATGCTACTATAGGAGGAGTCCAGGCTTAGTGAATGTAGATTTCTATTAGGAATACTGTATCCTGGACTAGGACTATAGTGTGTCTGGTAGAATGGTTGCCTAGAATGCATGAGGACCTGATTCCACCCCACAATAGTTCATAACTGAGTGTAGTAGTACACACAGTAATCCCAGCACTTGAGCGGTAGAAGAAAGATGGTTGTAGGTTTAAAGTTATCCATGACTACGTTTCAAGTTTGAGGCCAGCCTGAGCTACATGAAATCCCATTTCAGACAATGAACAAGACATACTCTGCTTTCCAAACACCTACATATTCTGTTAACATAGCTAGAGACTAATACTCGGGATCGTCTTCACTGCCTGTCAGCTGAAGCAAAGCATTGAATCAGAAAAACAAGATGCAGTGGAATGAATTAGAGAACAAAAGAATTAGAGATCTCACTTATGAGTATATCTGGCTTGATGCCCGATCTTCAGAATAAGGAGAAACATCATTAAGTGTTGATGAGCATAGACCCCGGTGAGCTGGACCCCCAGCAAATCCACATCCAGGTATTCCAAGTCCTCAGATGGTGGGGCCCTGTACAAACCACACCCCAGTATCCACTTTTCTATCTTTATGTGCATGGTGGTTTGAATAAGCGTGCCCCCCTCCCCACCTCAGCTAGAGTTGTTCTGGGGGCTCACCCTGGTCGTGCTGATAGGGAGAGCTGGGCTATCCAGCTTAGCTACCACCCAGGCTCAAATCCAGGACTTGGAGTTGCCACCCCAACATCTGCATTATCTGTAAACATTTGGGGGGTGTGAAAGGGACAGTCCTGCTGTTCCAAAGCTGCAGGATCTCCATGACACACGACGACAACAACAACGACAACAACAACGTAACCAGGAGGAGTCTCAGTGAGGATTTAATATTGATGGTGTCACAGAAGCCAGACCTATTACCATGAGCAAGTGAAGGTGTGTGGACAGAGGGATATTTGGGGGACACACTGACACACTACAGCTTCCATGATGAGGTATCATCTATGCTTTGTTTTGTTTGTGTGTTTTGTTTTATTTTGGGTGGGGAGTTGTTTTAAGAGAGGAAAGGGAGATGAGTAAGACTGGGGTACATGATGTGAAGCTCACAAAGAATCAATACAAATGATAATAATAATAATAATAATAATAATAATAATAATAATAATAATAATAAAGAATAGCCCCTCTCAGGCTCATCTATTTGAATGCTTAGTCACCAGGGAGTGAAGGTATTTGAAAACATTTGAAGGATTAGGAGGTGTGATCTTGTTGGAGGAAGTGTGGCCTTTTGTGGGAAGCGTGTCACTGGGGGTGAGTTTGAGGTTTCCAAAGTCTCTGACAGGATAGATAAGTCTCCCCTCCCCCATCCCACCCCCTTTCTGCCTTAGAACAGGGTGTAGTTATCACCTCCCTAGCACTATGCTTGCCTTTGAGCTTCAGTGTTTTCCCTATAAGCTGATCATGGATTAGCCTCTAAAACTACCATCAAGTCCCTAGTTAAACACTCTTTTATGAGTTGCCTTGGATATGGTGTCTCTTTACAGCAAGAGAACAGTGAATAAGACACTGTGTTTTCCCCTTTCCTCCTTCCTTCTAGACAATTAAAATGGCCATCTGAAGATTTAAACAAAACAAAACAACAAACAAACAAACAAACAAACCCCTCATACCATAGGTCACTTAACAGTTTTGTCCATCAGAGAATAGCTTTGCTATCTGGTGACACCTTTAGTTGTCACAATGCAGGAGAAAGTGTGGTTGCAGCAGACCCTGAATAAGTAGAGTTCAGGGCTGCAGGTAAGCACCCTAAAGTGCGTATCACAGACCCATGACACAGAACCATCCTGCCTGCCTTCCTCCTCTCTCCTTCTTCCCCCTGGCTTTCCCTCTCCCACTAGTGCATTCTTCCCTGTCACCAATGCATTCTTTTTTCCATCTTCTTTCCTTTCTTAGTAATAAATGAAAGGGAACATGACTTTTCTTACATAAGTCAATATTATGTCTTAAAATTCAAATGCTAAAATTACAAGAGACAAATAATATGATGGAATTTAAGATGTCAGGGCTTGCTGATGTGGGTTTGAAGAAGTCAGCTCAGGGCATTTGGAAAATTCCACTAGACTCTCCCCTCCTGGAAGAGAAAGGTCATGAAGCACTTAGGTACCCCTCCCGTCCAGAAGGAAGAGTCTTAATTGCATTCCTCAGATCACTGGTGAGGGGGGTCTTCAGGGGGAGGCGAGAGGCCCTGAGCATGTAGTCACATTCCATGACTGTTGGCCACCTAGAGACAAGTGAAGTCCTTGCTATCTCATTCCCTGAAGACCAATCAGTTTAAAAGTCATACTGCTCTGCCAATCACATTGTGCCTAATGGCTGCTGCTCTGAAAACTGTATAACTACTTGAGAGAGGTCGCCACTTCTCCTTCTGGTGTAGGACAACCCCAACACGTTGGAACAATAAATTCCTCTTGCTTTTTGCATCGATTCCCTACTCTCTGCCGTTCACTCAGGGGGTCCCTGGTAAGCTAAGGCTCACCTGAGTCTTACAGGCTGTGATATGAATGTTGCTTCCCCTGAGGAGTCAGGGCTGCTGGAGCTTGAAAACCACGGTGCATTGCAGATTGTCACCAGGAGGTGAAGCTTCGTTTACATGGAAAGACAGTGTTGCCCAGTCCAAAAATGCTCTAGCGTATTTCCCTTGGCCATAATTCAGATATTAAACTCTTCATTAGTTTGCTTAGGCACACCACAGACTTTTGCTTAAGCAATGGAAAACAAGTTTTCATACAGTCTTAGAGGATTGCTAGCTGAGTTCAAAGTGGCGATAGGCTTATGGGGCTAATATCATTCCACTTGCCTTGTAGACATCTGTCTTCTCCCTTGAACTTTGCATGTTATTTCTTCTGTGTAACATGTTTTTGTCTTAACCTCTGCTTATAAGGGTACCAGGCAGTTGGCTTAATGACTGTTATAAATATTGTGTAAAATCTTATGTTCTTAGAGACCAAATCTGCTAAAGATCATATCTGCTAGATCATATCTGTTAGAGTTTCATTAAGAGTTGCTGGGCTTGGGGAGGACAAAACATTAACTTGTAACCACTTATTTTATCTTTTTCTTCTTTTCTAATTTTGCATTCTATGCTAATATTGCTATATAACAGAATTTTTTTTTTGAGACAGGACCTAAGTACATGTGCTGGGCTAGTCTTAAAGTTGCAATTTGACTGTCTTAGCCTCTTTAATGCTGGGATTATGAATGGGTAGCATCAAGCCAAGCACTACAAATCGCCTCAGTGAAGGCACTAGAAACCTACACTCTGCTTCAGGTGCTGGACCTGGAACTCATTGCTCACCCATAGTGGGCAGGTGCTCCATATTTGTGGCACACCCATCTTCCAAAGTCTTCCTGAATTAGGATTTTCCATGAGTACCACTCCAGACTGCATGTATTAAAATCTTTTTTTCTTTCAATTCTTCCTGAAGCAACCTTACTCAGGAATAAGGATTCTTCATATACGTTTAAGATGAAACTGATGTTGGAATGAGGTGGGCTTCTAACCTAATCCAACTGTTGTCCTTTAGAGGGGAAAAAAAAAAAGACCATTTCGAAACAGAGCAAGACAAAGAGAAGAAAGTCAGTGTGAGGACCAACTCCAGCCACCACAAAGCAAGATGGTGTCAGAATGGAAGAAGCTAGGGAAGGCTGCATATTGCCAATAGACCTGCAAGAGATAAGACAAAGGCAAGGGACACATTTTCTTTACAGCTTCCAGGAAGAAGTACATTCTGTTGCCACAATGACTCAGACCCATGACTCCCAGAAGCTGCTATCAGTGCCTGTTTTTAAGCCCCACAGTCCGTGCAGCTTTGCCATGACAGCCCTGGAAAACTATTGCACATCTCCTTCTCTGTATTCCTATAACTACAGCCAGAACTCTGCATCATTTGTCACCTGGTCTGCCACTGTCATCTCAGGTACCACTGCCTCTGTAATGGCTTCTTCTCCCATTAATTAAAAAAAAAAAAAACTGCGTGTGTGTGTCTGTAGGGTGTGCAGGTATGTGTGTAGAGTCTGTGCGTCTGTATGTGTGTGTGTGTGTGTGTGTGTGTGTGTGTGTATGTGTTTGTGTGTGTAGGGTATGTGTATGTAGGGACCATTTGTGTGTGTGTATATAGGGTGTGTGTATATATTTGTGTGTGTGTGTGTGTGTGTGTGTGTGTGTGTGTGTGTGTGTCTATGCTGGTGGACATCAGAAGAAAGCCTCTGGTGGTGTTCCTTCTGCCTTTTGTTTGAGACAATCAACCATGGGCTTGCAACATCATCAAGTAGCCTATACTAGCTGGCCAGCTAGCTTCCATGGATTTACTTGTCTCTGGCTCTCATATAGCTCTTGTTGTTACTGATGTAATAGGAACATGACACTGGTTGTGATGGCTATTCTTGGTTGTCAACTTACTACATCTGGAATAAACTACAATCCAGAGATGGAGGGCACATCTTTGATCCAGATCTTAAGGCTGGATGATACAGGCTTTGGCCCCAAATCTTGACATGGGATGACACAAGCTTTTGATCCAGATCTTAAAGCATAACCCATGAAAAGCTTGGGTTCAGACAAAGTTGTGACTTAAATCCCAGGAGAATGAGACAAGCAGAATTCAAGGTCAGCCTAGGACACAGCAAGTTCCAAGTCTAGGCATGGTTGTACACACCTTTATTCTGGGCCATACCTACTGCTGGAGGTCTATAAAGACAATGGAAGAAGGGAGACTCACTGTCCTATGCCTGCTTGCATGGATTGTCAGCACATCTGTTAGGACCTACATCTTCAGGATTCCAGGCTATACAGACGACCAACTGAAACAATTAGTCTCGTGGGACTGAGCAACAAGTTGGACTTTCCACTCACAGCTGCCTATTATTAGGTTAGCTGGACTGCAGATTGTAAATTATTATAATAAATTCCCTTAATAGATATATTCCACGTGTTCTGGTGACTCTAGAGAACCCTGACTAACATACATTGCCTAGATCATTTATGTAGGTTCTGGGGATCAAACTTGGGTCTCTATGTTGGCAGCAACTTTACCAACTGACCAATACCCTCAGCCCCTGCTTTCTTATTTTTAAAATTCAAGAGTGCCCTGCTATCAGTCTTCATCATCATCCTCAGGATATATTCCAGCATCATCACTGTAGCATACAAATGTACAACTTTCCATTTATAAAACCACTCTTCCTCCTGAGAATCATCTATTCTTTAATTTCTAGCCTTACTACATTTTAAAGGTTCTAATTATTTTGGTGAATGTCAGAATTCATGGCTTGAGTTAGAGTTCAACAGAATTCTCAAAGAAGAATTTCTTTTTCTCCATTTAGAGTTTGTATATTTTTTAAGTAACCCAGCATCTTGAGTTCTTGGCCAATGCACGTGATATCCTATCCTTTGCCAGCTTTCTCTTGGCATCTAAGACAGGAGGTGAAATCCAACAAGAGTGGGACTCAGTTCAACTACTTTATCTGAATCTCCCTCTCCCTTAAACAAGGGTCATCAGCTATAATAGCTTAAGTGGGCACTGCTCCACTCCATGAAAAATTATTCACATAAAATTACAATTAAAATCTACATGGTAGTCTTATTCAGTGAGTGAGCGGTGATTCAAAGTTGAACTTGAAAGTTGCCCACATTTATGTTTCATCTTTCTTATTTACATTCTCTGTCTGTCTGTCTGTCTGTCTGTCTGTCTGTCTGTCTGTCTGTCTGTCTACTGTTATTTTCTAGTTAATTGGTGCTCTGTACCACAGTGACAGATTTGATCTTGAAAATTGTTTTCAGGGTTTCTCATGACTCCAAGCACTTCTCCTTTTGCCCTCACGGTTAATGCTAAGCCTTCCGTTCATTGTTCCCAAAAGCCCTTCAATGTGCCATGAATACCAACACTGTACCAAGTGCTACAAAACTCTGAAAACACTATGGAATTCACATAAGATGAGGCTGTTGGCCTATAATGAAGTAGGTTTGGGCTTTCAATGATGGTTGTAGCAGTCGAGAATGATGTCTTGTTTGTACCCTCTTGTGCTGGGATACTAAACCCCTTAGTTTTTTTAGTATTCCATCTCTTGTCTCACTTGCTTCTCTCCTCTCCCTTTTCTCTGTCCCTGCCATCTGAAACAGCTGTTTCCCCCCATGCCTTTCCTTTCTGCCTTTTACTTGGAATGCTCTTCTCTCTTTGCAAGTTTATTCCAAGCTGCCTCTGAGAAGGCCTTGAGAAAGGCTTTCTCTTTTCCTTTATAAGATGTCCCAATGCCCAATTAGAGTGATTCCACCTGAGCAGTTCTTCTAAGTTGTTAAGCTGCTTTTGCATCTTAATTTATTTTGCATTTTAGCAAAGTGCTTCCAGTTCTATTAGGAAGCCAAATGTTGGCTCAGCCATTTGTCTAGCTGTAAGATCTTGAATAAGTACCTTAGCAGCTCTTCCTTCCTTTGTAAGAGGAAGGAGACTAACAACATTTGCCTTCAAGCAAATATTTCATGCAATGCTAGATGATTAAGTTTGTATCAAATCAGCAACAACATTTCTTGGCTTGAATATTTAATTGAAGGGAAGTACTCCTCTGTTCCCTTTTCCTTATGTGGTGCCAACCAACACTATTTCAAATACCAACCAGACACATTCGAAACAGAATATTCTACAAAGTTAAAGGACTCCCTGTACATTCTGCTCTTAGAGTAGCAGAGCCTCCAGCTGACTGTATAACATATATAGAATGATAGGGAAATAAGATTAGAGTGAGGCTTGCCTATTACTGCTGTAGAACCTTGCATATCCTGACTAAAACAGACATCCTAGCTGGGCATGGTGGTGCATGCCTTTAATCCCAGCACTTGGGAGGCAGAGGCAGGCGGATTTCTGAGTTCGAGGCCAGCCTGGTCTACAAAGTGAGTTCCAGGACAGCCAGGGCTATACAGAGAAACCCTGTCTCAAAAAAAACAAAACAAACAAACAAACAAAAAAAAACCAACAAAAAAACAGACATCCTTATGCAAAATGCTTGGTGATATACTTTACAGATAGGAAATGCTTAATCACTTAGAACATCATTCACATTTATAGAGCGTCCAGTGAGGTTGGAATGATGTCAGTCTTACTTAGGCATACCCATCCACTCTCAGTGTTGTTTTGTGATGTGGTTTGAAAGACCTCACAAGCAAAATGCTTCAAGTTGGGGCGGGGGTGGGGTATAGGGAACTTTCAGGATAGCATTTGAAATGTAAATAAAGAAAATAAAAAAAATTTTAAAAAAGCTTCAAGTTAGGTATGTGGCTCTTGCTTCCTTCAGACCTGTTCATTTCACCTCAAATTAAGCCTTCCAGCATGCCATTAACTTACTACAGATAATTTGAAGATAGAGGAAGCACTAAACCAAGTGTATTATCTTAGCAGACTGTCAAGACTCTATCTGGTACCCTTTGTGGGAGAGGCCATGCCCTTTCTTCACCTTATGGGCAGACGCAATGTGCAGAGCTGGTGTACCCCAAGAGGCCTCTGTATCTAGGATGCAGAGGCTTCTTGGTCTATGTTTAGGTCAACTTACTGTTGAATTGCAGAGACCTGCTCTCCAGATTGACTCCACCATTTTCTGGTTCTGTAAATCTGGGTGAGATGATTAACTTCTTAGCACTAGTTCCCCATGAATAAAACTGGAAAGGGAAAAGCGGCTATCTCACAATCGTCAAGGGAATGAAAAGAGCTGGCAAGGAAGAAACACTTGGCAAGGTGCTCAGTCTGTAGTAAGTGTCTAATAATAGCAGCTGCCTCTCAGACCACTGCTTCTGCCAAACACTGTACGGAACCCACTGAGAAGCGGGGCTCTTTGTTCAACAGGTGGGGGGCAGGGGAAGAAGGAAAGAGAGACCTTTAGTTTGGGCTTGGAGGACCACAGGACTTTTCTGATCCTATTAATCTCTACAGAATGGCTGTAGAAACAAACCACACGTAACTGGACCTTTGAAAAGCCTTAGGAATGAGTGGCATTTACGCCTAAGGGTCCAGTAAAGCAACTATTATTTCGTATATAATGATATAATATTAAGGAATCACAATGTAGACGTGTGGGAATATAGCTCAATGGGTAGAGCGCTTGCTTCACAAGCATGAGGACTTGAATTTGATCCCCAGAGCTCAGGGAAAAAGCTGAATACAGTGGTGCATACCTGTAATTGAAGAAATAGGGAGATGGGCTAATCTCTGAGGCTTGCTGGTCAGCACCCCAGGTGACTAGTTGAAGTACATGCCAATTAAGACCTGAAGAAGGGCTCCAAAGGTTGTTGCATGTGCTCATGTGTATACTTTCCCATCTATACATACACAGGTATAATAATATAAAGAACATATTAATATAGATATTGTTATATTTAAATGTGCAAGTGACTATAATTTTATTGTTTCCCTGGAGTCTTTGGTTGCATAAGAGTTTCCCCCCTTGAAAAAAACAATCAAATGTTCAAGGAAAACTGTTTGTCAAATTAGAATTTTCGAGATGCAAAAATCCAGTGAAAAAGTTCAAGATTGGGAATTCCACATAGATGTGAAGGAGGCTTGTCCTGGGATGGGTGTCCTAGGGGATGTACATTATTTTCCTTTTCCAGTGCAGAACAGGCACTTCTTTATATGAGGAGTTAGGGGAGCAGAGACTCAGTTTAAAGTCTTATATGGTTGGGTGGCCAAACAGTGGATCACAGGCTAGTCCTGACTCACACCTGATATTGGAGATATATACTGAGATATAGACATATCTACTTATTTACATGTTGCTGTGTCTGCTTTGGTGATGATATCAAAGCTTGGCAGCTATAACAAACATGCCATGACCTGTAAGAACCAACCAAGCATGCTTGTATCTTAGCCTTTCTAGAAAGCCCTGATCCATTGCCAGCAAAGACCTCTGATATAGGATATGACTTGAACTATGGGCATTGATGCTCAACACTCAAGTTGCTTTAATTCCTGTCTCTAAAGTGCCCCTATCTGGCTCTTTTCTGTCTAGAACTTACTGTATCCAAGCAGCAGATTTTGACTAGTGCTGTCTTGGAAGTTCAAGGGTTATTGAGGTTGAAAGGAAGAAAGAGCCAGAGAACCATGGAGCCAACGATGATAGTGTGACCCGAGGTCACCAAGGAAACCCTGCTGGAATAGCAAGAGACAGGAAGCTGGCTGCAAGAAGTCATTAAATTTTGGAACACTTGGGTTTATATAACATGTGTAAATGGGGGTGATTTGTGCAGATGATATATTTCACTTGGGGATATTCCAAGCAAGTCTGGGAGATATCAAACAAGTTTTGCCTGTGCATCCAGAGGATGCGTGAAATACAGATGCTCTTCTGTCTGCTTTTCTCTTCCTTTGAACTCATCTTGCTTTTATAATAAGACAAAAAGATAGAAAACAAATTTCCAGGTAAATACAAGGCAGATGTCGGATGTCTAGAGAGTGTCTAGTCTTTCTCCAGAACTAGTAGGGAATAAGTCCTGCATCACATGGCAGATCAAAGGCTTCCTGTTTCTTGGGCAAGTGTCCAGATGCCTGGCCCTCATGAGCTCAGGGATGCTGTTCAGAAAAGATGCCTGGAGCAATCTCATCTTCTATGAGTTACTGACTCACAAAACTTTTCGGGTCTTTCTTTCTCATCTTGTAGCTAAAGGGAACGATTCTCAGAGACGTTCCATTATTTACGGGAGGCCGTACAAGTCATTATTAGTAAAGTTAGGAGAAGAATTCATAGTCTATAACTTCAAGTCTAAGGTTCTTCCCTCTTTATTCCAATGTTGCCACGGAAGCTTTGATTTCAGAGCTAGAGGGAACTTTTACCTCTTGTCTCATAAAATGGAGGCACAAAATTAGTACAATAACCCAAGAGCACTCGCTGGGTAGTTGTAATTACAAGTCAAGAATTTAGATTTCACTTTTTACCAATTGTGTTATGTCCACCTTCAGTTTTGAACCCGGAAGCATGTGTCACATTCCTGCTCACTGATGGTGTCTTTTTGCAGCTTCCCGCTGTGTCAGAGGAAGCAATCACGTGCTTCAGTCACATCTGACACGGGGGCGGGGGGGTGATTCTGGGAAGGTGAACCCTGTCTGTGAGAACACTCTCTTCTGTAGCAAAAGGCATGAGATGGTGCAGCTCTGTCCACCAATGTTGTTGGGTTTCTTGTCCTCAGAGCAGAGTCTGCAGAGCCAGCCTTGCCTATTAGAGTTTGTAGAGCATGAAACTCACAGACTGAAGATCACCACATGGGCTCACTCTCAGGCACCTAGCTTTCCCTTTGCCTGTTAAACATTAAACAGAAACATGTTGCTCCAATATGAATCTTGTTTGCACAGATACCCCTGAGGGGTCTGGTGTTGTAGCAAATGTGGCCCATGAGAGGTCCCAAGAAATTTAAGCAAAGGGTGAAGGAGTGGAATGGCCTGGAATAAAGGGGAGATACAGTTGTGTGTCACGTACAAGTATTGGACACTGTTTCATACGACAAAATAATATTGGTCAAAATACACAGTGCTTGCTGTGTTCTATTGAGTAGAGTGTGTGTGTTGGTTTGTTAGAGTCCAAGGACAGTATATTGGAATGACATGGGCCTCAGGATGAGCTTGTCTAGAAGGTCTAATGCAGGAGACCTTCCTTTATATGTCATAGACAGAGTGAAGAGTTACAGAGTCTAGTCCAAAGGAAAGTACCAACGCCCATGCGCAAGTGCTCCCTGATGCTTCTAACTGGTATTAGAGCATTTGGCAAAAAGTAGCATTACCTCTATCCCTCAGAGGAGCATTCAGCTGACTCATTTGGAGCAGTCATGATGCATGAAAGGATTTCACAGTGTTTTGTCACCTGCAGGGGACCAACTATTCTTTAAAAAAAAAAAAAAAACAAAAACAAAACAAAACAAAAAAAACAAAAAAAAACAAATAGGAAACGGCCTGATGCATGTCCTGGGAAGAAATGAGCATCCATGAAGGGTCAGAGGCTTTGAGCCATGTGTGCATTTCTTGAAGTATTGGTGAGTTCCCAGTAAGACTTCCAGTTTCTCACTTGCCAAATCTGTTGTGGTCACACTGAGATTTTTCTCAAATAAACAGAGCCTCTCTTACCCCTGTGTGTCTGAAACGTGTTTCCTAAACACATCCATCAGCTGCCTCATTCCTGTAAAACCCCCCGTACTGGGGCCAAGCTCCTCTAGCCTTCTTTCTTGAACTGGAATTCTCACAGAATGAAGCAAACATCTGGATCAGGGCCAAGAAGCTATGGTTGATGATCCAGTCTACCTTGTCTTCTGGTTTGTAAATACTCAGTAGCCAAACTCATTCACTTACACTGGTCTGAGTCTGCCCTCACGCAGTGACCTGTGGAATTTGTGGTGGAAACAATACCAAAGAGTACCAAAGAGTACTTGCCAGATAACCAAACAAAATTCCAATTCTTTACTTTTGAGTCTAAGAAGAGATAAAAGTCAATGGCTATTTAAAATACCTCTTCTAATTTTGATTTTTTAGTCCCTTCTAATGGCAATTATTCTTCCCATGAATCTTCAAACTCCAGAGTTCCATGAATTACACATTATAAATGACTAGAGCATAAATTTCTTTAATATTTCAGAGAAAAGTAATTGTGTCTTGGACCAAATGTCATTAAAATATTTCTACTTTTCAGATTCTACCCACTCCATTTTCTACCTAAATAAGTTGCACCAACTTCCAAAACACAGATGATTTCCTTCATCCCTCATCCACAAGTCCCCTGGTCCTTGTAGCTTCCTTATTGGAGGTTGTGTCTATAAAACCATGTATGTGAGGCTTATTTGGGTCTCCCTGTTGGCATCTCTTATGCTATCTTATACTATTATTTAATATATATTAATTTCATCTTCCCAATTAGATACTAAGCCCCTGAGATTGAAGCCATTAAGTTCAAAGCTTGAGTTACAAATGTTATAAAATGTAACTCTCATCTTTGCAAACTATGTTGTACAAATGAGCTTACGGAAAGCTGAATATCCACACTTGATTGGTTTTGTTTCAGCTGCTTACTGAGATCCCCTTTGGAATGACACACATTTATGTCTAGGAATTCCCCAGGGCTCACTCACTTGTGTTCATTACTCAAATAGTTAGCTACAGACACTGCTTCCCAACACTGCAGTGTGTAATCCTGCCTCACTGGAGGCCTGTGCTGTTTGCGCTGTTTCTGAAGCTGCATGGGTTGTATCTCAGTATAATCATATGAAATGTGTTATTTTGATTTGTGAAGACCAGACTGTTATTGCATCTCTTATGGATTTTGTGTTACAGTGTGACTCTGATTTCATGAAGAAGGTGAACAATTATCCGACCTATGCTATGTTTTTTTATCTGATCCCCAGGTCATTTCACCAGAGCTCCTAAAGTTTCTGTTCTTTCTCATGGTCTAAATCATGGTCTCCTGGTTGAGTACCAGAAGACTGTGAGGAAATCCAGTGGTTATATGGAGAAAAAGTAGTAGCAATCAGCCCCAATTATTCTAGGCATGTCAGTCGAAGCACCAGGGAAGCAACCCTTGGATATAGCAGTTACAGCAGATGCCACACCGAGAAATATTAAAACTTTTGATCTACAACCTCATCTGAACCATTTCAGCCATCTCCAATCATTCAGCAGAGATAAGAGTCAGCTGAACCTACAGCAGACAGTCAGGATGGGGCCAGGACCTGGAAAGCTGGTTTTCCTGACAGCTTGGTACTCACTGGCAACCACTTACCAATCACAACTGAAGACATTCTGATTCTTAGGAACACTACAGAAGTGACACCCATAGTGCTTCCCATACAGCTCCTGTCCCCTCTGCAAAGTACTTTTCAAAGTCCCAAGCAAGAGGCTGACAATGGCAGCCCATTCTTGGGATCACTCTTGGCAGACAGAAGCTCTGGTGATCATTGATCCCAGCCACAGGACCATTGTCCTGACATTGAGTGCCCCTTCCCATCATGAGTGCCCTCTGACACCCCTTCTCAATTCAGTTCTTTCATTTTGCATTCACTGCAAAGTGGAGTGAGAGTGAATGTGTGTAAATGGAGTGAGAGAGAACACATGTAAGTGGAGTGAGAGAGAATGCATGTAGGTGAAATGAGAGAGAATGTAAGTAGATAGAGCAGGAGCTGGCCCTCCAGCCTTGCTGCTGCTGCCCACTAGGGTCAACTGATTCCAATACATCTTGTTGATTTGTCCATTTGTCTTTACTTCATCTCAGTATGTAGCCCAGGCTGGCCTCACAACTGAAGTCCCCTTGCTTTGATCTTTAAGCACCACCAGTCTGGCTATTAGCACAAACTCACTTTTCCTTTAGTCTTAGACGAAGTCACTGCTTTTATTATTTTAAATGTAAAGCTCCCAAATCACAGAACTGACATTATGAGAAACTTGGCTTCTAATCTTTGTGATAAATTCCTCCACCTTTTCATTTTTCCAAGTGACAAAACAAGTCATAAAGCATGGGGTACACATACTTCTCCTCTCTGGGTGCCAATCATCCTTCAACATATCATTACAGACCCTATGCTGATGTTAACAGTCCTCTGCTTCCCACGTGACTTTTGCACTTAGTATGCAGTGATGTACAGTATGGTTTATTCCAAAGGAAACTTGAGCAAGCAGAGAGTTATAGCCTTCATGATTTTCTCTGTAACTGCCTTGATTTTTGATAAATAAACTTTATTCACCTCAGTTTATAGGACCCAAAGAGCCTTATGTCCAGGATGTCCCACTCATAGAAACTCAGAGATGGAGATCGATGCAACAAGCAAGAGGTTTATTGATCCAGTGTGCTGGGGTTGTCCTGCAATCAGGGCAGAGGCGACCCCAAATATCCTAAGCAAACCCTTTTATAGAGTTTAAGGGTAGACCATGCTAACAACATGAGTTGGTTTAAGCCCATTGTTGGCCGGGGTTGACCTTTTCATTCCCCCCTTTAGAAATGATAATTAGCCTCTCCCTTCCAGAGAGGCAAGTGTTTCATGACCTTCCCTAAACAGCATTGATGGCCCCAGGTAAGGTCAGGTCTAAGTCACTAGAAGAGGGAACTGAAACATTTTTGGTCATTATCTGCACCTGCCTTGTGGTCTGGGCTTTCTTGTAAAGCTTGTTTTGCTGGGAAACAAATTCAGGGAAGGGAGTGTTCATCAGAACCTTCTAGAGGAAGACCCCCAGTTTGCTATTCTAGCAAGGTCTTTCAGTGGTCATCTTATGTTCTCTAAGGTCATACATCCCCACAAGTTAATATTAGATTTTGACATAAACAGGTTTTTAATCCCAGAGGAAACTTGGAGCATTCATCTTAGCTTTTGAGAGTTTCACAGGAATAAACCTGTGAATTAAAATGCCCCTGGTTATCCAAAGACAAGTGGAAAACATATGCTATAAGAACTGGGACATTGAATGTGTGATGCTCTATTCTTACCTGTTGAATAGTCAGAGGCAAAATAATAAAGCTTTTCAGACATTTTCCTCTAAGAAGGGTTGACCACTGTGTCTCCTCTGTAATGCTGAGTTAATTAAGTATAAAATATCATCTTAAGAGAAAGATCTATGGTATAAGTCCCTGTTCTTGTCTTTTACTGATTTTTCTGACAGCCTTTAGCTAGCATGTATGGATCTTAGTCTTTACTTTTGACTTAGTCATGTGTAATGTATCTTCAAAATGTCCCTAGATCCTAAGAAAAGACTTGTGGCTCTTGAATTAATATACCCCTTCCCAGACATGTGACATAGTCACTTTACTTCTCCTAGCTGGTTTTATATTTTGAGCGGATAAACCAAGCAGCAGACCAGGCCAAGGTGTTCCATGTGGGAGAGGTATATTATGCAGGAATGGGGGAGCAGCGAAGGGGTAGAAGGGTAGAGAAGAGGAGAGAGAGAGAGAAAGCCGGGGAGAGAAGAAAGAGGAGGAGGAGGAGAGAAGAGAGTGAGGAGGGGGTGGCTTCCTATTTTATACAGAAAATGACGTCACACCAGTGAGGGCGGGAACTGAGCCAAGTGGTTTGTGGGATTGAAGGTCATTGTCCTGGCAATGCAGGTCAAGGGTCACATGGTTAGGCCAGAGCTTGGAGTGTCCTGGTACTAACATTCCTCCCTTCTTGTTATTATAAAAAGAAGGGGAGAAAAAGAGAGGGAAAACCAATGGTNAAGAGGGAATAGGGGCGTCGTGTCTCTTAAGCTACTTCCTGCTGTTTAGGGGCATCATCAGTTTTCAGGGTATATCAGGTCTTCACCATCAGAGTCTGTTTGGTAATCATCTATGGGCAGCGGCTGGTAATCCTGTAACAGGAGCTGGTTGACAGTTTGGTAAGAATTTTTTTGTACTTGTCGCTGAAGGAATGTAGAGACAAGATTAATAAGACGAGGGGCGATTGAGACATATTGTCTCTGGATGTGGATGGTACTTACTGGGAGCTGGGCTGAGTTTTGTGGTAAAGCTTACCAACAACTCCTATTCCCACCTGGGATCCCATGGGTCTCGAATGTAGAGGAAGAGTGTCTTGTGGAATCAATAGAAGTGATTAATCCGTGTCCCTAGCATGTGTTTCTCACAAGACCAGTATGGGCAGCCCCCATACTTGTCTGGCGATTTTCTGTAATAATCTTTTGTCTGGTCAAAGAGAAAACAGGTATAAAGGTCATAATATGCGGATAGAGCCACACAGATATAGGAATGATGGCAATCTGGATCGGCTCTTGGCACCCAGCTATGGAGCAGTTTCCTGATCCTATTTAGAAAGTCTGCTTGCTGTCAGCAGGCGTTTCTCGAATTTCGAATCTCCAGACATAAGGACTACCCTTGATGGAAATGAACAGCAGGGAAAAGATGAAAAGGCCGCAACTAATCTGGTGTCTCATCCATCGAGGTCGGGTTTGGCTGTCGGAGTGAAGCCTCATTCTCTAGGATGGGGGACAAGACGTGTGGTCTTGATGTCTTCTGGAGATTAACGGAGCACAGTCCTGTTAGGGTTGATGTGTATGAAGAGGAATCATCTTTAGGTGGAGGAATGAAGGCTTTCTGGAAGGGAGAGCATTTGGGCAAGAAGCCAGGAGTTAGAACTGGGTGTCCGTACATGAGCTCAAAAGGTGAGATGAGGAGAGGTCACTTGGGGAGAGCTCGCAGTCTGAAAAGAGCAGGGGCAGGAGCTTTACCCAGTCAAGATGAAGTTCCTGTGACAGTTTAATGAGAGTAGCTTTTAAGGAGCGGTTAGTCCTTTCCACCTTGCCTGAAGATTGAGGGTGGTAAGGGATGTGAAAGTGCCAGGGGATGTCGAGGGCCTTAGATAGGATCTGGGAAACTTGGGAGGTAAATTCGGGTCCGTTGTCTTATTGGAGAGAGACTGGAGCACCGAATCGAGGGATGATCTGATCTCTCGGAGGAGAAGATCGGAGACTGTCTGAGCCCTTTCATTAGTCATGGGAAATGCTTCTACACACCCTGAGAAGGTGTCAACCAAGACCAGGAGGTATTTGACACGTCTGACAGTGGGCATATGGGTGAAATCAAGTTGCCAGTCAGTTCCAGGGAGGGAACCTCTAGCCTGATGAGTGGGGAAAGGAAGGCCAGGATACCTTGAGTTGGGGTTAGAGGTCTGACAGATTTTACAAGAAGCAGTGATAGATTTTAGGAAATGTAGGTCTTCAGGAGTGAGCTGTAGGTGAGTTTTAACAAAGGAAGATGGTGCTTGGCTATTAGGATGAAAGAGTTGGTGAAGGTACGACAGAGTTTGACGGATATCAAAGGGTGAGGGTGGATATGTAGGCTGCAGTGTAAGAATGTCCTAGGGAGGGTAGGACAAGTCTAGGCCCCTGAGGGCTGCAGCTCTGGCTGCTTCATCAGCTCGATTGTTTCCCTAAGAGACAATAGAATCATCTGTCTGGTGGGACCTGCAATGGATGATCCCAATGGCTGTGGGGAGGGGGGAGGCCTCTAGCATAGCAATGATCTGGCTTGCATTAGTTACTGATCCTTCCTTTGTGGTAAGCAGTCCACATTCCTTCCAGATGGCAGCATGGGACAGGAGGATGTGGAAAGCATACTTGGAGTCTGTGTAGACATTTAAGGATTGTCCCTCTGCCAGTTGGAAAGTACGAGTGAGGGCTATTAGTTCGACTTGCTGGTTAGTGGTATGGGCAGGAAGGGCCTGTACCTCCATTACCTCAGTGTCTGAAACTATGGCATAGCCAGTCCTTCTGGCTCCTTCATGTAGGAAGGAGATGCCATCCGTATACCAAGTATATGTGGCTTGGAGCAATGTGCCCTCCTGTACGTGTGAAGGATGAGGTAATAATTCTTCTAGAGTTTCAATGCAGGAGTGAGAT
>NC_034601.1:8513206-8547551 GCF_900095145.1 Mus pahari | reverse complement strand
GCCACAATTAGAAAGGAAATTCAGAAGAGCCACGGTGTCAGTCTGGCTGATTTTTAAAGAGCGGATACAGAGAAGGACATAATAGGTCAGAAGCCAAGGCCTGCCCAAACAGGTGTGGGCTATCCCGGAGTCCCTGAGGTAAGACAGTCCGGTTCAGTTGGGTAGAAAAGTGGGTATCAGGATCTGTCCAGGTAAAAGCAAATATGTTTTGTGACTGGACATCTAGAGGAATAGAGAAAAATGCANCCTTAAGGTCTAGAACTGAGAAGTGGGAAGTACTTGAGGGGATAGTAGAAAGAAGTATGTAGAGGTTAGCCACAACCGGTGAAGAGGCACCACTGCAGAGTNAATACATCTGAGATCCTGGAATAAACGATAGGCACCATTGGGTTTTTTTTACTGCCAGTATAGGGGTGTTAAAGGGAGAAGAGGTAGGGTGAAGAGTTTCTTTCTCAACATGTCAGAGATGATCGGCTTGAATCCCCTGAGGCTCTGGAGAGAGATGGCATTAAGCCTGGGTAATATAGGGTCCAGCAATTGGATGACAACAGGCGAATGGTGTTTAGCAACAGAGGGGTTCTGGATGTCCCAGACTTGGGGGTCTACCTGTGAGGCTGATGAAGGGAATGACCTGGTATTGTTAGTAGGTTGGCTCGCTAAAAGCTGGTGAGCTTGNGTTCAGGCGAATGTGGGGAGCAAAAGAGATAGAGGCTCCCAGCCTAGATAGGAGGTCTCTTCCCAATAAGGGGACAGGACATGTGGGCACTACCAAAAAGGAATGGGTGAGAGGTACACCCCTAAAAACGCAATTAAGTGGTGGGGTCTGATATGGGAAATAAGGTTGTCCTCCTACCCCAACAGTAGGAAAACGAGAGGGAGATTGTGGGCCTTCAAAACTCTGTTAGGACCAAGTAAGTGGCTCCAGTGTCCAAGAGGAATGAGATGGGCCGCCCACAGACCACAATGTCTACCCTAAGCTCTCTGTTCGTGATGGCAGTGGTTGGGTCAAAGGAGCCTGGGCCTCGTCAGTCAGCCATAGCCAAGCCTAGGAGATCGGTTGGAGGGTTATCTGGGAGTGATGCCCCCCTGTTTTGCCTAACATGGGGGCAATCAACAGCCCAAGGTCCCTCTTGATGGCACCCAGGACATGGCCCCCGCAGCTTGTGAGGATTAGGGCAGGCTTTGGCCCAATGACCTTGTTGACTGCACCTGTAGCAGGTGCCCAGTGGTCTCTGGGTAGAGGACCATAAGCTCGGGGTGGCAGCTGGGGCTGGTTGGACAGCCTTTGCCAGCATATTATACTTCTACTTGCGAACCCTCTCATCTCTCCCATGGTACACTTTGAAGGTCAGTGCCAGGACTTCTGCCTGTGGAGTCAGGGGTCCCTTCTCCAATTTTTTAAGTTTAGCCTTTATGTCGGGGTAGCTCTGGGAAAAGAAGTGAGTCATTAAGAGCTGTTTACCCTCTGTGTTCTCAGGGTCCACATTGGTATACNGCAATAAAGCACCTTTAAGNNNTTCTAAAAACTNAGATGGNTTTTCCNGTTTATCTTGGATAACCTCTTGANGTTTTTCAAAATTTACTGGCTTTAAAGCTGCTTTTCTCAGACCCGCCAAAAGACATGTAACAAACCTGTCCCTGGCTACAGTACCACCTGGGGAATTATAATTCCATTGAGGATCCAGGTCAGGCACTGTCTCTGCTCCGATTGGATGTGCTCTGTTTGGTGAATCTTGTCCCCATGTGCTCTCGCTTGTTCCCAAACTCGCTTGTGTTCCTCAGGAAGCAAATTGTTAGTAAGTATCATGTATATATCATGAAAAGTCAAGCTGTACGACTGAGTGATATACTGGAATTCTTTGATAAAGGCAGAGGGATTAGAAGTATAGGAGCCCAATCTCTTCTCTATCTGAGAGTTCACTCAGTGAGAAGGGGACGTGCACTCTGACCAGACCATCTACCCCCACAACCTCCCTTAAGGGAAGGACAGTCGCTGGGTCAGGTTCTTCTAGGGGTGGAGAGCTTGGGATTTTGGTCGTGGCCTTAGAGCGAGTGATAGGTGGTGTGAAAGTAGGTGCCAAGGTAGGACGTTTGGAGGAACCTGCAGTCAGTGCAGAAGGAGGAGGAGATCTGGGGGTGACAGGCCCTGGGGAGTCTCGGTGGGGGGAAGCCCAGGTAGCAGTTTGGGTTCTAAACAGAGCAGAAGCAGGCCTATGGTGGAAAGGATGTGGTTCGCGTAAGCTGGGTCCAGTACCGTAGTGTCATCCAGTGGGAGTTGTGTAGGGTTCATGGCTAACAAGAGTAGAGTTGGAGAGCAGGAAGAGCACATAGCAGGATTGGAATGAAGATGGATGAAAGATTTTGCATAGGTAACCTCTTCCCATTTACAGGCTTGCTGGCAGTATGTATTAAGATCCTAAAACAATTGGATCCAGACCTTATTGCAAAGGAATATCAATTTTGTTGCCTTTAAAGGAGGTGTGAACTTTAAGGACTCAAGGTTTTCTAGGAGATATCCTAGAGGTGTATTTGGGGGTACGTCTGAGGACACGTGGTTGCCCATGCTCTGGAGGTTCCTGGTGTTCTTACCAGTATCCCAGAGAACAACTCAGAAACCAAAAAGGAAATCAGCCAGGCTAGAGTGCCCAAGTCATCATGAGGACCTCTAGTGGCTACCCAGTAAGTCCCGGACTTACTGTGGGAAGTGCTCCACCCTGGCCAGGGATTTCAGCTGACCTGCTGGGGGCCCAACCTACTGGGAGCCTATATGGAAAGAGCAGCTTCCAAAAGAGCAGGATCCAGATGGGCAGTGTCTCTGCTATGTAGGCTGGGTCTAGCCCCCTAGTTCTTGGGCAGAGCTGGCCAGGCTCTGTTCCATGAACTGGAGGCTACTCCCCGCTGACAGGTCCTGCAGATAGTATGCTGGTGCCTGCATGAGAGTTTTTAGCGAACCAGTAAAATGGGAGCATAGAAGCCCAGCCTATAAGGCACGTGGAAATGGCATGGCTCACTTGGTTTAAAGTTTCTGTGCCCTGGGACAGTGGCGGGTCATGTAGTGGAAATGGTGGGAGATTGCATTCTCCCCACCCCTCTCTGGCCTTTGCTTGAGCCCAGGTAGGTCGTTTCTTAGGCAACCGCTTCAGGAAGAATGGGGACAAAGGCTTAATAGTTGTTGATCCCTTCTGACTGGGATTTTAAAACCCAGCAGGAGGTGGGGTCACCAAGAGTTCTGGCTCAGAGAGGGGAAAGGGAACTTGCAAGATGAGCTGCTGTGCGCAGAGAGAGTGTGCGCAGCCACAAGGCAGTGGGAATCTTACTGTGGATGTCCTGTTTGGTACCCACCGCTGTGTCTACTGGGTGCCCCTAAGGCACACCAGGTGCTGGTGGCTGCTGGTTTTTCCGCTAATCCATTCCCAGGTTTTGGCACCAATTTTATATTTTGAGTGGATAACCCAAGCAACAGTCCAGGCCAAGGTGTTCCATGTGGGAAAGGTTTATTATGCGAGAATGGGGGAGCAGTGAAGCGGGTAGAAGGGTAGAGAAGAGGAGAGAGAGAGAAAGAGAGGGGAGAAAAGAAAGAGGATGAGGAGAAGAGAAGAGAGCAAGGATGGGCTGGCTTCCTATTTTATACAGAAAATGATGTCACACCAGTGAGGGTGGGAACTGAGCCAAGTGGATTGTGGGATTGAAAGTCATTGTCCTGGCAACGCAGGTATAGGGTCACACGGTTAGGCCGGGGCTTGGAGTGTCCTAGTACTAACAGCTGGTCTTTCCTGTGTTTAAAATGAGACTAATAATGTCAGCCAGATGCCGGCCTAGGTGCCAGAGGTTTTCCCCGGGGATCTCTACCCAGGCCAGGTGGGAAGGCTCCAGCGGGAGAAAAGTGAGTGCAGGCAGGGAGACAAAGCCTTTGCCATGCCTTCTAGGTCCAGGCCTTTCTGAACTCAGCCGGGTTAGGCTGGATGGGCAAAAAGCCAACAATCCAGTGCAGAAAGCAGTGGATGGGCCGGGCAGCTCTTCAGGAGAGAAGATCTCTTCCCAAATGTTACAGCTCTTGGAACAAAGGGCTCAGACAAAGGAATGTTTCTCTCATCCCTTTAATTCCCTGCATGGTCCTCTCTATATACCATTCTGGCAGTGATTTAGGGTCTGACAGCAAGCCCCTCTCATTGGCTTGGACTGAGAGTTTGGGGGAAGCCTTATTTGCATGTGGGGGGGCTTGGTGCCATTCCTAAGTGGCTAATAGCCACACCTTTCTTGTGGGGGTTGTGGGAGTGGTAACTCCGATAGTATCCAGGAGGCATGAACAAACTCCTTCCTTCCCATGTTAGTGAATTATCACTACCGGGTCCCAGGGTTCAAGATCTAGCCTTGACTGGAAACCAGGCTGTCTGTGCGTAGCCCATTGCCCCACACCCAGGGGATTTAAAGCCCTTGTTTCTGGGGATGCTCTTTGGACATTTGTGAAGTCCCACTCTGTCCTGTTTTCAAATCCGCATTTTCTTTGTATGTGGAGACCTGATCATCCACTGGGGCTGCATACCAATAAATCATCAGGTCAAGATGGTGATTTTTGGGTTTGCAAAGTTGTGGCTTAATGGGTCTTACTGTTTTTTGATGGGGATTTTAAATATGGATCACAACACAGAGATATCACAAGGATTGTTATTCTCCCATTTACTGAGGGAAGGAATACAAAATAAAACTCTGGATTATTCAAAGCTCTCCATGTGTTTGTCCACCCATCTATCTCATTTGGGGGCCAAATATGATAACTCAGATATGAGAAAACAAAATTTTACCCATGAGGAAAAGACTGTCCAAGCAATCTATTAGAAACTGAGAAAACCACTCTGGCCACAGAAAAGTTGGCTCTGCTACTGGCTTCAGTTCAACCATTGGTCCAGCTCCAACATGACTTCAGATAACAGGATAAAATGACTCAGTGTTAGTTTAGAGAAGTAAGGTTGTTCCTTTTCCTTGGATATCCAAAGTGGCAACTATCTGTGTAAGACCCAAAAAGCCTTATGTCCAGGATGTCCCACTCACAGAGATGCAGAGCCAGAGATCTATGCAAAAAGCAAGAGGTTTATTAATCCAGCATGCTGGGATCGTCCTGAAATCAGGATAGAAGTGACCCTGCATAGCTAAGCACATACCTTTTATACATTTTTGGGGGCAGTTTTCAGTCACAGATTAGGGCTGGCAATTTATCATTGGTTAACCTTTAACAGCATTAAGGGGTAGACTTAAGTACTGGCAACATTGTGTGGGCTTTTCTATACAATCAGAGGACTATCTCTTAGTGGGTAGACTTAAGGATCTCTTAGCACACCTTGCAGTGAGGTAAATTCTGGGAAAAGAACACATTTACTTAACATTTTACAACCGTGATCATTTTGCACTACCACAAATCTTACATTCCCCCCTTTTGCTTGTGACTATTTCAATCATGAAATTATAAGTCATTTTGTTCTAGCTCTTGATACTGCTGTCTCAACATCATTATCTGGACTGTACTAATACGTTCTCTAAGCAAGCAGTTTGGAATACAGGGACCAAAAGTCAAAAGCAACATTAGGGTTGGCAATGGCCCCAGAAGAGTAGAGAGCAGGGTAGTCAGCCACAGGGAAGAATTAAACCAGGATTCAAACCATCCTTGGCTTTGTTCTCTTTCTCTCTTTCTTTCAGCCAGTCCCTCTCTTACTTTAGCCATCGAATCTTTTACCACTACAGAATGGTCTATGTAGAAACAGCATTCTTCTTTCAGTGCTGCCACACAGGCCTCCCTGATGGAGAAACAGGAGGTCTAAGCCTCTCCTATTCTGGAGGACCACCTCAGACAGTGAGGTCGGGGATTCTTGGAGCTTAGAAATAGATGTTTCCATCTCTACAATATCAGCATCTATGATGGCCCTCAGACTCTGGTAACTCTGGCTCTGCAAAGCCAGTGCAGAAGACCCCGTAGCAACTCCCGCTGCTCCCAGCCCCACTCCTAAGAAAACTAAAAGGGTTATTTCCAAGTCTCTCTTGGTTGTAGTGGAGCCACCATCCCAACAGGATAACAGCTCATCATAAGGGTGGTATAATAATCGAGGTACCAGCTGTACCAACACACAAAAAACTTGGGTATAATTGAGCACTTGGAGGTTAACACAGGGGATGACCCCCGTGGCGCATGCCCACCATCCATCTGGTGGAGGTAAGAGGTAGTCAGTGGACTGATTATTTGACATGGTTTGATTGCATAGTGGTTATGTGTGTGTGGGGGGGGGACTGTTCCTAGACATAGGCCTTGCCCAGTGATAGTGGATAAGTGAGCCTAGTGCTCTGTTGTTTTCACCGGCATATTGCAGTGTCATCAGAGTGGTTGATTGCCTTTATGAATTTCATGCCTTCATAGTAAGGGGGTGTCACATCATAACAGAGCTAACATGATTTAATGGCTTCAGGGTTAGTGCTATTAATAACTCTGAAAGCCTCTCGAACTAGATGGGTCAAGTGAGATTGCTCAGGCAGGTTGAGGGGAGCAGTCTCAGTGACTCTTTTCAAAGGGGTCTCAATACCATGCAAATGGGGCAATTTTGATGGTCTGGGGTTTATCTTACCTGGGGCCAAGACTTTGTTGGGGCCCAAAGGAGTGTAGGGGGTCTCTATTATTAATTTGATAGTGAACAACAATCCCTCATCATACTTTCCTTTATAAAGCCCAAGACCCCAAGTGTATCCTTTTGTCCATTCTAGAGCTTGCGTCCCTGGTTCAATAAAGGTAATATGGAGCAGATGGCACCAGTCAGCACACTCAGTTACATTTTTCCTCCAGGCACGTAGGGCTCTAGGGTATAATTGGTTTTTACTTTAATATAATCCCAGCTCAAGGTGGGGTTCCAGTAGGCCTCACCTGAAGTCTCACACCCCAGCTCTTGCAGAAGAAGTTAGCCCTACCTCCTCAATTTGGATTGAGGGACCTCCTCTGGTAGAACCCAGGACAGACATAGAAGGGGTTGGTTAGGAGCATGCTTCTATCAAATCGGGTAGAGCAACTTCCTCAAGGGTTTCTCTGATGCTTGTCTGCATATGGAGGAGATGTTGAAGGTGACTTCTGAGTATCAGAATACCCACTAGGTTCCAACCAGGAGAGGCTCCTATAGCCAACTTAAAGATGTCAGTGAAAAAAGGTCAGGCCACCAGCTAGGCGAAGTGGTGACCTTGGATAAGCTCCAAATAGTGTCTCCCACCACATTTATTACTTGCTACATTAGGTTACGTGGCTGGTGGGGAACAGGGCTGGTAAAACATAAGGGGAGGATGTTAAGACACAGTACCGGGGGAGGACTCGCATCTTTAGGCTTCCTGGTGATTGTCAGTTTCAGAGGGTTCTCTGTAGTCTAGGCCTTCCAGGTAAGGCGGTCTTCTGGAACTCTGGTTTCTGTTGAGGGGGCAGGCTTCACATGTGAGACATGTATCCAGGCAGTGATTCCATCCACTTTAACAGCTGTTGGAGTGGTCAGCAGTACTAAGTATGGTCCTTTCCACAGGGGCTCAAGTGTCTGGGCATGATGTTGCCTCAGGTAGACTAAGTCTCCAACCTGGAACTGATGTGATGCCTCAGGCGTGCCAGGTTCATAGGCAGTGGCCAACTGGGACCACACTTTTTTTTGCACCACCTGTAGACCTTTTAACCTAGCATATGAATCATTATTACTATGGCGGGTTGGCTCAATAACGTCTCCCAGTAGAGTTAGGGACTCTGGGGTCCCATAAAGTATTTCAAAGGGAGTCAAACTGAAATGGAAAGGGTTATTTCTGACCCTAAACAGGGCTAGGAGAGGGTAACCAGTCTGCACCATTCTCCATGGTTAATTTGGTCAAGGTCTCTTTTAGAGTTTTATTCATTCTTTCTACCTGTCCTGAACTTTGAGGTCTATAGATACAATGTAATTTCCAATCGACCTCTAGATACTTGGCCACTCCCTGACTTACCTTGGCAACAAGGCAGGGCCATTGTCTGACCATATTACCTTGGGTACTCCAAACCGAGGAAAGATCTCTTCCATAGCTTCTTGGTAACTTCCAAGGCCGTCTCCTGCTTGGTGGGGAAAGCTTCTACCCATCCTGAAAAAATTATCTACAAACACTAGAAGGTGCTTATAGCCATGCTTGCCCGGTTTTACTTCAGTGAAGTCCACTTCCCAGTAAGCTCCCAGTCTATCTCCTCAGATGTCTCTCACCAGAGACAGCTTTGCTTCTGCAAGCATTTACCTTTTGACAGGGCACGCAGTTGTGAATGATTTGTTCCACCAGGTGTTTTAATGCTGGAATATAATACTTAGATTTCAAAGCAGTTTGAATTAGCTTGCTTACCCCCAGATGAGTCAGTCGATTGATGCATTTGTCTTATCATTTTCCGTGCTTGTTCTTGTGGTAGAATCTTCTTTCCTGATGGCATGTACCAGAGTTCTCTTTCTTGATCAAAGCGGTTATTGGGATCTTTTGAGATGATTGCCAGATCTTCAGCAGAGTACCAGAGCTTGGGTACCGGTAGTCCCAGATTTCAGACCACCATCACTGGGGTGACTCTTGAGGTCACTGCTCTGGTGTTTATTTCCTCTGGCTACAGGGAAGTCGCTCTTCTGGTGGCCCAGACAATGTATGATACTTACTTTTGCTGGCTTCTGCAGGGCTTTTAACAGGGCCAGAATCTCAGTTTTGTGTTTAATCTCTTTTCCTCCGGAGGTTAGCTGTTGGTAGATGGCACTATGAACATGTACTGTGGCGAAGGCATACCGGCTGTCCGTGTCGATGTTGATCTTCTTGCCTTCCCCCAACTTGAGGGCCTTGGTGAGAGCAATGAGCTCAGCCTTTTGGGCGAAGGTCCCTTCAGGCAGAACCTGCACCCACACAACTTGTTGTCCATCTATTACAACAGCCCTTCCCCCCCCCCACCCCACCCCCGCTTCCCTCCTTTCAGGAAGCTACTCCCACCAGTGAACCAAGTGGCCTCTGTGTTTGCTAAGGGCTGATCAGACAAACCTTTGTGACAGCAGTGTGTTTCCACAAGCACTTGCTGACACTCATGAATAGGAGGCTCAAGGTTGGGATCTGGGAGTAGAGTGGCCAGGTTCAGGCCTGTAGGGGGTGTGTACTGACTAATTTTGTGTCAACTTGACACAGCTGGAGTTATCACAGAGAAAGGAGCTTCAGTTGGGAAAATGCCTCCATGAGATCCAGCTGCAGGGCATTTTCTCAACTAGTGACCAAGGGGGAGGGCCCCTTGTGGGTGGGACCATCTCTGGGCTGGTAGTCTTGGGTTCTATAAGATAGCAGGCTGAGCAAGCCAGTGGAAGCAAGCCAGTAAAGAACATCCCTCCATGTCTTCTGCATCAGCTCCTGCTTTCTGACCTGCTTGAGTTCCAGTCCTGCATCCTTTGGTGATCAACAGCAGTATGGCAATGTAAGCCAAATAAACCCTTTCCTCCCTAACTTGCTACTTGGTCATGATGTTTGTGCAGGAATAGAAACCCTGACTAAGACAGGGTGCAAACGTAATTCTGTCAGAGTCGAGCAACAAAGTCTGATAGTATATCACATATGCTTGATAGTCATACAAGCATTGGTGAGCCACCGATTAGGCGGATGTCAGACCATGCTCTCCAAAGCATGTGGAGCAGATACTACCAAGTCTTGTCCCATAGTGAATCTGTCTGCATCTTTAACCAGTACAGCAATCACAGCCACAATCCTCAGGCAGGCAAGCCACCCTGCCACCACTGGGTGGAGCTTTTTGGACAGATAAGCTACTGGCCTTTTCCATGGTCCCAGCTTCTGGGTCAAGACCCCTTTTGCTATGCCCTTATTTTCTGCCACAAACAAATGGAAGGGCTTGGTCACATCTGGAAGACAAAGGCTGACATTAAGGCTTCTTAATGGCATCAAAAGCCAGCTGCTGTTTTTCTCCCCAGGCAAAAGGCTGTTTGTTCTTGGTGAGTGGATACAATGGAGCTACTATCTCTACAAATCCAGGTATCCACAGGTGGCAGAAACCTGCTGTGCCCAAGAACTCTCTGACTTGTTTCTGGTTGGTGGGTGGTGGAATATGGAACACAGTTTCTTTTCTAGCTTCTGACAGCCACCTCTTTCCTCCCTTGAGCAAAAACCCCAGGTAACTAACCTGCTGGCTGCAGATTTAGGCCCCCTTTTAGCTGAGGCATGGTAGCTCAGTTCTCCCAGTTCAGTGAGGAGGTGCTCTGTTCCTTGTAAGCACAGGTCTTTGCTGGAAGCAGCTAAAAGAAGGTCATCTACTTACTGCAAGAGGGTTACTTGGGGGTTGGCTGGCTGAAATGTGGAAGTCTTGGTGGAGGGCTTCATCAAAGATAGTGGGAGAGTTCTTGAAGGCCTTAGGGCAGGCGTGTCCAGGTGAGTTGGCCCTCCATGCCGAGTCTGGGTCCTTCCCTTCTAAGGCAAAGTATTCCTGACTCCTGAGGGCCAGGGAGAGGCAGAAGAAGGCATCTTTGAGGTCCAACAATGTGTACCAAGTTCTGGAGGGAGGCAAGGAACTCAACAGATTATACAGACTGGGGACTGTCGGGTGGAGATTGGTTACCCACTTGTTCACTTCCCTGAGGTTCTGAACAGGTCGATAGTCATTAATTCCAGGCTTCTGCATGGGGAGGAATGGGGTGTTCCAGGCAGACTGACATTTCCACAGAATCCCCAACTGGAGGAGGCACAAACTGTGAGGTCGGATTCCATCTAGGATACTGGTGGACTATTATTGGGCTAGATTGGGCTTTCAGCTCTACATAGACAGGGTGGGGGGCAATTTTTGGCTTTCCCCATCCCTGCAGTCTCTGCCCACGCCTGTGGGTAGTTCTGCAACCACCAATCCATAGCCTTAACTTTTTGACTCCTGTCTTCAAACAATTGATATTCATCTTCTAACTTCATGGTCAATACCTGGATAGGCTCTCCCTGATGGCCCTTCACCTGTGGTCCCTCAGGAAGGAAATGGAATTGTGTTCCTATCTTGGTGAGGAGGTCTCTCCCCAACAGGGGATAGGGGCATTCAGGAATAACAATGAATGAGTGGGATACCTGGCCCATGCTAAGATCCACTGTTCTTCAGGTAGTCCATGAGTATTATTTGTTTCTTGTGGCCCCCTGGACCCAGAACTTCTTATTGGAAATGGGTCTATCTGTTTGTAATAGGACTGAGTGTTGGGCCTCTGTGTCCACAAGAAACTAGGTGGGTTTCCCCTCCACTTTAAGGGTTACCCTAGGGTTGGGTAGGGGATCTGAACCCTTTCCCCCCTAGTCACTGTCTTCTTGCATAGCTAGCACCTTGGGGCCTGGTGGTCTCTTTTCTTGGGTGTGGGGGTTCCCTCCTCTTCTTCTTGGGACAGTCTCTCATCCAATGACCTTTTTCTTTACAGTAAGCACATTGGTCCTTAGCCAGAGGCTCCCTTCTGTTGCCAGGTACTGTCTTACTAGGTTCTCTAGTTTCTCTAACTACAGTGGCCAAGATCCTATGGAGGTTCTTCTCCTGTCTCTTCTCTCTTTCGAGCTCTCTAGCCTCCTGTTCTTTCTGCTTTCTCTCCTCCTCCTCCTCCTCCTCCTCTTCTGACTCTCGGTTATGATATACTTTCTCAGCTACTTGCACTAACTCTCTCAAGGACCTGTCCTTTAACCTTTCAAGTTTCAGCAACTTTTTCCTGATATCTCTGCTAGATTGGTCGATAAAGGCAACAGTAACTGTTGCCTTATGCTCCTTACTGCTAGGATCACGGGGGAGGGGGGGTAAATTGGTGAAAGGCCTCCATGAGTCTCTCTAGGAAGGCAGAGGGAGACTCATTTGGCCCCTGCACCACTTCCCTTACCTTAGTCAAATTGGTGAGGCAGCATGCTGCCCCTCTGAGACCTGCCATCAGAGCCTGGCAGTAGACCTTCAGGTGCTCCCTATCTTCTGGGGTGTTGAAGACCCAGTTCAGTCTGGTCAATGGGAAGCCTGTATCAGTATCCACAGGCAGGAGGGGAGGATGCCCATTCTCCCCTGGGATGTTCTTCCTGGTCTCCAAGAAGATGCACTGTTTTTCCTCTGTGGTAAAAAGAACCCGAAGTAGTTGCTGACAATCATCCCATGTGTGCTGATGGGAGAATAAAAGAGATTCAATTAAGTTAGTCAGACCCTGAGGACTCTCAGAAAATGGGTTATGAGTCTTCCAATTATATAAATCAGCCAAAGAAAACGGCCAATATTGTAAGAGCTGATGACCCTGTTTATCAGGGGGACCATAGGCTCAGAGGGGCAGAATATGGGTCCCGTCAGGAGTTGAACCCCCCCCTCCCGCCAGCTCCAAGTCCCCTGGGCAGGTCCCTCTGACCCGGTAAGGGTAAGGGGATGGGTGGGGCAGAAGGCCCTGCAGGTTGAGCTGCCTGAGGATGGGGAGAGGGAGAAAAAGGGGAAGGGGGACCAAGAAGATCAGTATCTGTAGTGGGAAGAAATTCTTTCTTGGACCTGTCCTGAAGGGCTAGGATTGGCATAGTCATTGTTCCTGAAAAGGAAACAAAAGGGCGAACCCACGAAGGAGGATCTGTGACCAAATCTTCCCACACGATGATATACGGGACCTGGTCTGTGTGGCTCTGTGAGTCAGCACCAAGAATGTGCCTCTTGATGGCCAAAATAAGAGGCAGTGAGAAAAAAAAAAAAAAAAAAAAAACCACTCAGAAGGCCATCCAATCTGGAAGGTGGGCCACTCTGAGGAGCAAAACGTAATCCATTTATTTTTCTTCACATCTACTGAAAGATTGTAAGCTCTAGTCTTAACCTCCTTCCAATGTTCTAGAGTAAGGCTCAGAGGGGTGGAAGGTCTATGTCCCATTCTGTCCAGAAATAACGTCAGTCCTAGTCCACACACAAAAAGAGAAACAAAAAATAAAATACCAACACGCCCCTGCCAGGGGCGCCACAGAAGATACACTGAATAACTTGGTAGTGGTCTGTTTGCCACTAACCCCAGATAAAGTTGAACCCTCTCGAATCCGACTTCCCACTGAGAGTCTGGAGTGTCCTCTAGGACTCTTGTTGCCATGGCATTATGGCACGTCTACCTGCTGCTTCTGGCAACTCTTGACAGACAACTCCTTCATGGAGTCTTCAGAACCAAAACCAAGCTGATCAGTGGTCGATTAGAGTCAGAGAAAGTAGAGAGGCATAGACAAGACAAACACAGAAAACACAACTGTGGTACAGCTCGAGCGGTCCTCCAGTCTCCAGCCAATGGTCCTGCGAGAAAGACCTTCCTGGACAGTGCACCAAATGTAAGACCCAAAAAACCTTACATAGAGATGTCCCACTCACAGAGACACAGAGACGGAGACCGATGCAAAAAGCAACAGGTTTGTTAATCCAGCATGCTGTGGTCATCCTGAAATCGTGATAGAAGCGACCCTGCATAGCTAAGCACACACCTTTTATACATTTGGGGGGGGGCAGTTTTCAGTCACAGTTTAGGGCTGGCAGTTTATCATTGGTTAACCTTTAACAGCATTAAGGGGTAGACTTAAGGACTGGAGACATTGTGTGGGCCTTTCCTTACAATTAGAGGACGATCTCTTAGTGGGTAAACTTAAGGATCTCTTAGCACACCTTGCAGTGAGGCAAATTCTGGAAAAAGAGCACATTTACTTAACTTTTTACAACCATGGTCATTTTGAGCTACCACAAATCTTACATCTGATCCAGACACCTGTTGTGAAAAGACACCATAACCAAGGCAAGTCTTATAAAGGAAAACATTGAACTACAGTTCACCATGAAGAGAAGCATGGCAGCATGCAGACAGACATGGTGTTGGAGGAGCTGAGAGTTCTACATCTTGATCCAAAGGCAACCAAGAGAGGACTGTCTTTTGCAGGTAGATAGGGGAGACATAGAATGAGTCCTAGGACCCCAAAGCCCATCTCCACAGTGACTCACTTCCTTTAACAAGGCCATATCTACTCCAACAAGGTCACATCTAATAGCGTCACTTCCATGGGCCACTCATATTCAAACTACCATACCTGGTAAATCTGCTTCTTACCACATGTATATCCGCAGTCTCCCGAAACAACCATGCCTATTTAATTCCAGTTCCTGGTTAATCTCAACAGAAGACATCAATGATATAGGTTAAACACCTGAAATCTTTACAGAGAAGAATTACTTGTTTCCAAAAAATCCCAAAAAATAAATCTGTCTGGGGTATAGAGATGATTCTATGGGTAAAGTACTAATTGTGCAAAAAAGTATGAAAAGTTGAGTTCAGACTCCTAGAACTCATGCAAAGTTCTTCCAGCTCTCTAACAGAGAGATGGAAGGCAGAGACAGAACAGTCACTGGAAGTTCAGGGCACAGCTAGTCTGGTATATGCAGAAGAGAACAATACGAGTTTCTGTCTCACGCAAGCAGAAGGTGAGGATAGACACTTGAGGTTATCCTGTGACCTCCACATGCACCCTCACTCATGTGTGCCTGCACATATATGCACACAAGTCATATACACACGTACATGCATATACACATCCATTTAAAGAGAAGAAATAATTCTATATACTTGCCTGGTGAATGATAAAAACAAACAAACAAACAACTAATGACAACCGCAGACAATGAGTAGATTTTCTAATTATTCTTCACATTTCTTTTCATTCTATTGGGGAAACGTGACCGCGAGCATGAAAATAACAAATGAATACTGCAGCTGGGAAGACAAGGGAACCTCATGCTGGAAAACATCACACACTCTCCACTGTTCAGATTCATTAACGGTCTCCTTTGTAAGGATCCCTGAGACCTCATCTGTTTCTGAAGTTAATCCCTGCGGTATTGGTTTGGCAGAATACTTTGTATTTTCCTATCATACCATTAATTCATCTGTCTGTCTAGTTGTCTGCTTGTCTATCTGTCTGCAATCCACAAGCACATCACACACTATCCTTCTTCTTGAACTTAAGAGAGGCCTGAGCGTGAGAACCATGAGAGGCTGACCTTTGAATGTGGCACAATGGTTATCCTGTAAGAGTGAAAGAAGGAAGAAGGGGAAAGGAGAAAGAAGGCAGAGAACAGAAAGGAAGAGAGAGGAGGAAAGGAGAGAAGAGGGGCTCCTGTTGTTACGGGCAACTGTCATCTTGTACACTGAACTCCCTACTCTGTTTGGCTGACACTGATATATCCTTGTGATTATCTGATAACTGACCACCATAAACTCACTTGGAGCCAGCTTCACATTCTCCCCGAGAGATGGTTGTGTTAAGTCAGGCTGGCCAATTATCACATTCTTTCTTTTAATGATAATAATGACTGTGAAACTAAGTCAGACTGGCTGAATGCAGTGTGGGGGAAGTTATTAGAACCCATTTCCTAGCCTTGGGAGAAATGTTTAGGTCAGTAAAGCCCCTCCTGGTGTCCATTGTAAGGGTATTTCATATGACCTGAACTTAGAGGAATCCTGGGATATGAAAGTTTGAGTGTAAAACCTAAAATTTGTCCATTTGTTGTTCTCTCTAGGCATTTTTTTTATTATCTTAACCCAAGATAAGGCTCCTTTTGCAAATTATATGTTGAAAAGCCCAAATCACTGTAAATACTTTATGACTTTTGACAATGACCGTGTTCCAAAAACATAGTTTTATTTTTAAATAGTATAATGAAATTAAAACTGTTTGTGAGAGAGGGAGAAAGGAATAAAGGAAACTGTCAAGGTTTCCTCGAGTGGATGTCGCTCCTCGATTGTAGGGCACATTGCATCTGAGAACTCAGTGACTTTGTGTGATCCATGTGTCAGCATTCCTTATAACAGAGAAGAAGCCGTCTACGCACTCAGGAAAACATTTTCAAAGTGTTTACACATTTGATGGTACCTGTCATAGAACAACAGTGACAGTTTACTGACAACTCCTGTGCTAAGAAGCTTGGAGGTTCTGACATCTGCAGCTGTGCCCCCAGAGGAGATACCCTCTTCCTCTTGATAGAGCCCCCCTTGATTGGGCTGGCTTGTCGGGCCCAAGAGTAAGGTCTACACGGTCTTGTCTCTCTTAAAGTTATAGGCTGCTGTCTTTCTTAGATTCCACCAGAGCACGTGAGCAGAATCCCTGATGTCTCTATCCCCCTTACTCGCTGTTCTCCCATACTGCTGTTTGGAATTGGCATGTATTATCAAGCCATTTTTGCCAGTGTCAGAGTGAATGACAGCCTAGGCATGGCAGTGCAGCCCAGGAGGATCCTTGATCCCTAGATAGTCTCTTGGAGCAGAGTTGCCTGTCTTAGTCGGCACTGTTTGGCTTGGATTCATCTTTAAATCATAGTGACTGTGGGCTTCTGAGACACAAAGATCAGGTGGCCCACACCCATTAAACCCCGTCACTGCTATCACCGTCCTTGTTGAGGAAGGTTAAGCACTCTGCCCACGACCCCACAGCTAGCTCGAGGCTGACCCTCATCCTGATTGACATACAAGTTGTTTTCTAAGCTTCGTGTTTTCCTACGAATCCTGTTCTTTATTGGCTGCCATGATGTTCAGTATCCCAGCAGAGGAGGCAGGCATACTATCATGCTCATTAGCAAGGGAGATTTTGCTAAAGTTTTCCTGTGTGCTAACTGGATTTCCGATGAAAATGGTGTCTGAAGACACTTGAAAATTACTCTTTCCCCTCGCATGTCTGGCTTTTCCTGGAAGAACGCGGGACTCAAGGTCCTGAACCCTTCACATATAATACAACGTATTCAAGTACATTCAAAGAGTCAAACAACTCATTCCACATCTATCCATGGGAACTAAATGCAAGTGTTTCTTTTGAATTAAAGTGTACTTACCTTAAACAGTAGTAATTCTTAGTGAAAAATAAACAAAGCCATGACCAACTTCAGTATCCCCCCCCCACAAGTAAGATTGTTTTCATCACTAGTTCTATTCATAATTTTTATAGTGAAAGAAAATTAAATGCCATTTTTTTTAAGGAAACAAATGATCTAATTCAGTCAAAACCTAGCAGGCTTTGTTTAGTGAGATTTAACAATATTATATAACTCTTATAATCAATTTAGTGTCCTTGAAGCAGCCGGCCTAGTTCCCCAGTGCTGAAGTTCCTGACAAACACTCATTTTCTCACATATTTCCAAAACTGTAGGTTCTAATTCTGTGTTCCAGTTAAGCAGCAGTACCTTTAATTTTAGACAACCCATATCAGTTAAGATACCCCAAATTCCATCTTTGTTTCCAAAGGTGTCTGTTTGTTGTTCCAGAAGTTGCTCAGCTACCAAAATAAACAGATGACATATCAGGAGAAATGCTATTGCTTCATTGGGCAGATGTCTCTCACGATGGTGACTAAATATAAAGTGCCAGTTTTAGGGCGACGATGCCTACAGATTTAAAACATGTTAATAAAGTGACGGTTGGAAGTGTGCCATTGTGGTTACTGGGGTTGTGGAACGAATTCACCATTTTCAGGCCTGGAAATGCTTAATCCCTGAAAACTAAAGACTTGTATGAACAGTTTCATTTGAAAAATGAAATTGAGGAGCAGGAGAGATGGTTAAAATCAGTAGCTGCTTTCATGGAGGGCCAGGTTCTCAGTTTCCAGGTCAAGTGACTCCTAACTATTTGTAACACCAGCTACAGGGGATGTGATGCATTCTTCTGGCTTTTGTGGGCATCAGCATGCACCTGTATACCACACACACACACACACACACACACACCTGTGCTCACATGTACACATGCACCTGCACACATAAATAAAAAAAATTAAATCTTGAAAAGTATCAACTTTAAGAGTTGGATATGGTGAACATACCTATAGTTCTGGCATCCTGGAGCCCAAAGCAAGAGGTTTAAGAATTTATGACCAACCCATTCTATATAGCAAGTTCAAGGCTAGATTGGGATATTTGTAATGGTTTGAACATAAAATGTCCCCCACGGACTCAAGCTGGTGGCACTGTTTTTATTTTTCCTATGTGTGTGGTGGGGATGAAATCTTTGGGACATGGTGTCTAGTGAGTATATGGAGGGTTCTAAATCCAGGAGAAATGGTCACAGATGGCCTCATTTGAGGTTCTGCTTCTGGTCTTCAGAGGTCTAATGGGTCCTAGAGAAGTGTCAGCCTCACTTTTCCCCACCAGGAACTTTGCCATTCTCTCCCCACCATGATGGATTGTTGTCTTTCAAACTGTGAGCCAAAAGAATCCCTTCTTCTACCCTTAAGTTGTCCCCACCAAGAAACTGGAGACAGCAATAAGAAAGGTAAAGAATACACATCTGAGGCCAGCCTGGGTTATATAGCAAGAACCACCCACCAGAGAAGTTAAGTACTGCAGAGTGTAAAATGTCAACATATTGGATTTCAACAGAAAATGCCATTGAATTCAAGGTTCTAATTTGTCTTTCCTTTTGTAACCTGCTTGATCCCAGATGAAAAGGCTATGAGTGGCATGATCTGGAATGTGTCATGGTTAACATTCCAGGGCCATATTTCAAAGAGAAAGGAGTATTTCCCTTGGATAGAATGCAAACATTCTAGCTGTCCAATTCCTGTTGATCTGTCTGTAAGTTTGTTACAGAGATTGCCAACAGCAGCATCTAACAGCTGCAGTGAAACCCATCCCCAGCATCTTCCATGATGCTTGTTAGAACTGGCTCCATTTAGTTACGCAAGCATGTGTTGAACAAGCAGAAGTCACTCACTCATTTGAAAAATATTTATTGAACCCATATCTAGATGCTCCAGGCAGTGTGCAAAGCCCTGGAGACAAAAATTGTGCAAGAAACAAACATGTCAGCTGCAGAGACAACACAGTTTACTGGGGAATAAAGGATAGAGATGCAGCTGCTTTCGATTTAAAGCCTTCACACAGGACAATTAATGAGTAAGACATTTTCTGTACACTGAGCTAAGTGCCATTCGTAGCCCTTGGCACATCTAGATGACAGGTAATTCTGTCTTCGACACTACTAGGTGTCACCCTCCTAGTGTGGGAGTTTTCAAAGGATCTCAACTCTAGCTTTGCAAGACTTTGGGCTGTAAGTTTCATCCAGACTTCTAACTCATAATATCCATAGAATAACATATTTCTCATTTTAAGCCATTAAATTGTGGCAATTTGTTACAGAGCAACAGAAAATAAGAAGACAGTCCCCTCTCACCTTTATGATATTCCATGGTTTCTGTCAAGTACTCCATTATCCAAGCCTATATAGTCTCTGAAGCTATCAGAGTTGTTATTTCCATGACTCCTAAGGAAAAAATATGTGGGTGGCTAAGAGTCAGAAGTTGCAGCTAAATCCCCTCCATTGAAGGGATCACAGCAGTGGAGGGATGATTCATGACGTCCTCATGAAGACTATATCTCTACATCAACTAAACTGAAATATTAATAAACACCTCCATGTATTTCCCAAACACGCTGGTGATGATCAAGCCAGTCAGATGACTGTGCTGTGGTATTTCCTTGCGAATCTTTAAGGAGAGTTACTGCTGGAAAGAGAGCTTAGTGAGGGTCTGTGTGAACAGGGGAAATGGAAGGAGAGAATGCATGGATGCGGCAGAAACAAGACATCAGATGTGGCACTCTTGCAGACTGTAAAAACTAAGTAACTGAGGGAGAGATAAGAGGGCACAGGTGGCAAAAAAAAGGAAAGGTCGGGCCCGGGGGAGGGGGGCTTTGCAAGCTCACCAGAAGAAATGTCACTGGTGGGCCAGCTTTTACTGTTATAACTTTGCATAGCAAAGATTTCCTTCTTTTAATGACTCATTTAAAAGCAAAAATCAGAACATATTTTCCTGTAACTTAAAAAATATTAGCCATCTTAATGTTTTCCCAGAAGTCAAACAGTTAATTACAGAGTAGTGTGGTGTCAGGATATAGCCAGAGGAGATAATTTCGGAGTGTAAATGGGCAGAAACCCTGGACTATTGGGTATCGTGCGTTTGTGGAGAGGTGGTGACTCCAGACTACACAAGGGCCTGTCCCACATATCTTCTGGTTGTCTTTGGGTCAGCTTCGACATAGGTTGTTTCTACAATGACAGAGGACAGAGATGCAGTAAGGCAAGAAGAAATGCTGTCACTGTTCCTCTTTCTAGTGCTGTGATAAAGTACTCTTGACAAAATCAGCTTAAGAGACAATGGATTTATTCTGGCTCTGCTTTAGTTAGGGTTTCTATTGCTGTGATAAAACACCATGACCAAAAGTCACTTGGAGAAGAAAGGGTTTATTTGACTTATATTTCCGTATTATATTCCATCACTGAACGAAGCCAGGGCAGAAATCTTAAATAGGACAGGAAGCAGTGGATGCAGAGGCCATGGAGGGGTGTGGCTTACTGGTTTCCTCCTTGCTCAGCCTCCTCTTTTTTTTTTTTTTTTTTTTTAATAGAACCTAGGACGACTATCCCAAGGATGGCACCACTCACAATGGGTTGGGAGTTCCTCACCAGTCAGTAATTTAGAAAATGCCCCATAGCTGGATCTTATGGAGGCATTTTTCTCAATTGAGGTTTCCTCTTTGCGGATGACTCTACCTTATGTCAAGTTGAATAAAACTAGTCAGGACAGGCTCATAGTTCAAGGCACTACATAATGTGGAGGCTGAGGGTAGAAGCTTGAAGCACATGGCCACACAGAATCCACAATCAGGAAGCAGTAAATGGTGGATGGCACCCCTCCCTTATCCACTTAAATAGTCCAGGGTCCCATGCAGGGAATGATATCGCTCAAAGTGGGAATGTCAATCAAGATTAACCCTCCCCCCCAAAAGACATATCTCATGGATGATTCTAGATTCTGTTAAGTTGATAACCTTATCACAAATATGTAACGTTTCTTAAGGCTTCAACTGGAAAGTGCCATATTATTTTCTACGTAAGTCATATTGGTCCTGACAAGTCACATAGCTTATCGATCATCATGGTGGAACACAGAAGGTCACTCTGGCCACAGAGGGACACAGTTTAGCTGCTTATAGAAAGGGCATCGATGAGAAACTATAGGAGATATGAAGAAGTGAGAATGATTCCCCAAATGTCCCATTATTCTAAGGACCATCTAAACCTACACTAGATTCAAGAGATGCTGTAAATAAATAAAAAAAAAATCATATTAACAAAGCAACACAGCAGCCAGCCACTTTCAGATGTCCTAAAGGGCATGCATCCCTTTTGGACTCTCAGTCACAGTTGGTCACCACAAGGTTAAAGCTGGAGTGCATATACCAAGACTCAGTTTCTATGTCTCCTGATCCGTCATCTACTTACAGTGTTAGATAGGCTGCTCTATAGGAATCTAACTTGTAGAATGAATATATGAAAAAAAAATCCTTCAAGAAAGTAACCTAGATCCAATTAAGGGGACAAGCTGGTAAGACGATGTACTGACAGTTTGTGGAGCTCAGTGCAAAGGGAAAAAAACAGGTCTTTGTTTAAGTTGAAACATTTCTAAAAAATCAAGAATTTCAAAATGGCAACATACAAGAGTTAAGGCAGGAGCAGGGTCCCACATGAACCTGCAAGTCATGTATACATATACACAAAACAAGTGTCTCTGCCACTGCAACAGGGGGCAAAAGTGACCAGGAATAGTTATTTTAATGACAGGTCTGGAATCAGGATTGGAACTGAGGCTTAGAGTGGTCCCTGACCCTTTCTCCTTGCATCTAAACTTTCATTTACTCTAATCAGTGTGCAGTGTGGGTTTTCCCAGGGTGGAATTCTGTACAAGTTTCTCATAACATAAGCTGTGGCGCGGGCTCACAAAACGATGGCTTCAAATTGTACATTTGTTGTCTTACAGGTCTAGAATCTGCAGTTGGGCTGATTTCTTCTGAGAGACGATCTGGAGAAATAAGCTGTTCTTTGCTTCTTGCCTGGCCCATGGGGGTGCGCTTGGCATGTTTGATATACCATTATAACTGCCCGGAGAATCACTCTAAATCTATGCATACATCTTCAGGTGCCGCCTTCTTACAAGCATCACTCTGCGTCCAGGTTTTTCCTTGGAAGATGGCGCCAGACATGTGATTCAGGACTCACCCTAAGAAGAGACCTCATCTTAAGTACCATCTATAAATAGCATTGCGTTCTGTGGTACTGGAGCATAAGATTTTAACATATGGAACTGGAAGAACCAACTCGAACCATAACAGCTGTATTTTTTAAGCATTTGAAGAATGAGGTCATTTAGTAGAGACACAAACATAAAAGGTAGCTAACTAGCAGCATGCCACTTTCCTCCATAGTTGCTGGCAGCAGATGGCCATAAACAGGCCGCCACCAGCAAGCCAAGACCATCAAATACTTGGGGCAACCCATATGTCAGGGAATGTGGAAGTCGGCTTTGAAGCTTGTCACTTGATTAACTGTCCTCTTGAACAGATGGACTTTTCATAGTCCTATGACAGTCCCTGAATCATTACCTCAATTACCCAACAGGTGCAGTCATTTCTTGAGCTACTTGACATGCAGTCTTTCTACAGAGCACCTCCAACACTGATTTGATTTACAGAGTTATCCAATATCATAGTTTGGCAAACTTGGCTGCACATTAGAGATATCTAGGGACCTTTGAAAACAACAATCCCTCCATTTAGTTGGTCTGAGGTACACTCTAGGCACTGAGATTTTTTTTTTTTAAGCTTTCAGGTGATTACAGTATGTGGCTAAGTTTGCAAACCACTGGTCTGGAACTCTAACAGAAGCAGCCATCTGCGTGATGATAACAGTGCTCATTGATTGCAGATGGCATGGCTTGGATTTGTTGCTTGTTGCCTCTAAGTCAAATAATTCAATAGCTCTTTGCTCTTGCTCTGTAATGCCAAATGCACCATTTTTTACTTCTTTAGCATATTTATTTTTCAGCTACTAACAGATCCACTCCGAGCTCTCTAGACCTATTTCAGCTTACAGAAGGTGCTCCACAGCAGAGCTCACCTATCCAACTGAGACTGAAAGGAATAGATCGGCTTGAATGTGAAACAGTACGCTGTAAGTAACAGAAGTATGGGCTATCATATGATTCCTCCTACAGTCATTTAAACTTTATCAACAAGGTACGCTAATAAATCATTTCAGGGAGTCTCGAGCCTGTCCACCCATTCTTTTCTCTGTTAACCCTCTTCATGTACTATTTCTCTTTGCTTCCCATCCTCTTCCTCCTCTCAGGCTCTCCCTCATGCTATCTATTCCCCCCCCCCCACTTTATTCCACAGATTTTCAAAGCTGTGGGTGGAGGGCACAAGACAGGCATGAGATTCCACAGCCAAAAGATTATGAGCAGTACGCTATGATATTTATAATTGCTTCTTACAGAGTTCTGAAAAGAAAACATAGACACCAAGCACATTGTGGAGCTCTATCCTCTGTCTTGGACCAATATGGGACTAATATATTCTGTGAGCCTATGTATTGGTCCCAGAAAAACCTTGGAGTGATTAGCTGTATACAAGTAATACATTATAACTGTGATTTTTAAAAAAACATGGCTGTGATCTGCTATGTTCTCTTAGATATACAGATAAGTTCGAAACTAAAGATCAAGCCAAGATGGTTTAGGCTCTGTGCCACAGTTTGTGTACTGGAAAACTGACTTTTCATTGGCAGGCACTTCAGAAGGGGTCAAAGGAAGTAGGACGCGAAAAAGGATCAGAAACCAAAAAGAAAAAGGAGGAGGAGGAGGAGGAGGAGGAGGAGGAGGAGGCAGAGGATCAGAGAGGCAGAGGGGCAGAGGAAGGCAGAGAGGCAGAGAGAGGCAAAGGGAGAATGAGAAGGAAAAGGAGAAAAAGAAAGCAGAGACAGAAGACAGAGGAGAATGGGACAAACAGCTGGTCACCAAGAAGTACAGAAATAAGAAGGCGGGAGCAGATCATGACAGCCACCTCACATGATGGAGTCATAATGGAGAGGAAGCCAGAGAACACACTGCTGACCTTTCAGTTCCAGAGAACAGTCATGATGGTGAGAAACCCAGAACACACATTGCCCACATTGTGTCTGGATCTTACTTTGCATCAGAGGCTCCAAGTGGACAAGCTAGGCCATTCTATTGCATTGATACAGAAAATCTAAGGGTTGCCAGAGTCTTACTATATGACTTAGGTGATGTCATCTGATTTTAGAAAATGAATCTTTGTTTCCCCTTCACCTGGTGCTTTTGTAAAGAGAGAGGGAGAGAAAATAAAATCTTGAGTTCTAGGCTCAGTCCAGGGAATACAAATCAAAAATAATGTAAGCATTAGGCTCTGTTTAATTCAGGGCATCTGCAAACCAAGGCAAAATATTCTGATTTTATTTGCTCTGGTGGTTTGAATGAAACCTCGGAGCCCACCTGCTAGTGACAGACTTCCTCCAACAAGGTCACACCTACTCCAACAAGGTCACCCTTCCTAGTAGTGCCACTCCCTACCGGCTTATAGGGGTTTTGTTAATACAGGATATGCATGCTGTGGGCCCTCCAAAATCTCTAAGAGAAAACATTACCTTTCCTCTGTTAGATTCTCATGGTTCTAGGTGTCCATGGTTTAGGATTTCAAAATATATATTCAAAATATATATTCAAAATATATTTTAGAAGTAAGGAGTGAAATTGAACCTGTTACAAAAAGTAAATCATGGTGTTTTTTGCAAGTTTGTGTAAATTTACAGAAAGGAATAAACTTTATAGTATGTAGATTATCATTTAGTGGAGTCATTTTGAACATTTGGTAAGAAGACTTTTCAAACCATTGATAGAGTTCCTGAAATTCGTAGAAACAGTCCTGAGTTTTGAGCTGTCACATGAAATCTATTCAAAGCTATATTGAATGTGTCAGTTGTTTCACATCCCATATAGAACACAGAAAGATACTCAAGTGAGTAGAGAGGACAATGGCAGAACAACTCACACCTCTATCAATAGGATAATGATAAAGGAATTTTAAAATACCCGCGCCAGAGCACAGCACACTAATCTCATTGTGATTGAGTTAAAATAGGAATTTAAAACTGAGAGTTTGACATTTACTGGCATGGAAAGAGATTGCAAGCATACAGTTCTAGAGTAGGGGAAAATACAAATTATAGTATGGCCACATTGTCTTACAGTTCTTTTCTCTGTGTTTCTCTGAGTTATTAGTTCCCTTCTTTTATAATGGTAGCAGTCATATTGGATAGTGAGTGAGTCCACCCTCTCTCTCTCTCTCTCTCTCTCTCTCTCTCTCTCTCTCTCTCTCTCTCTCNCACACACACACACACACACACACACACAGTTTCCAAATAAGATCATATTCTGAAGTATTGTTATGAATTCAAATTATATTTTCATAGAGAGATATTTTTAGCTTCTAACCAAAATATGTTTAATGAAAATAAGTGGACAATAAATAATATTGAACATTTTCTATGTGCCAAAGATTAAACTAAGGCCCGAAAGGTGAGAGTATTGTTGAACAGGGAGCACTATATAGTTTTTCTTGGTTATATAACTCTGTGCTTTTCCTGGTGTTGATAATTGCCTCTTTTTTCCATATGTTTAGTTTTCTATTTATAAATTACTTCAGTTCTCCACAGAACATTATTCTTGTAACTTTTTTTTTTCCTTACAGTCAAATAAATCAGTCATTCTATCAATTCTACAGATTTTCTGGGTTGAGTCCATTCATATTCCTCAAATTCCTGTATTTCCTGTTCTATGTCGTTTTCATTGCCCTCTGGAGACTTTCTTTCAAAATTATCCTTAAAATCAACTTTGCTTATAGTGCCTTCCAGACTTATATCTTCAGGGGCCTTATTTCTCAGGCATTGGGTGTCTACTTCCATTCTGGTGGAACATTTTGTCCATTGACCTCGGAAGCAGATTAGAATTTGAGAAAAAAAATTCCAGTGCTTCCTCATAAGGGATTTCTTCTTTGAACGGATATAGATGGATATAGATTTCTAACCTAGGGACCATTATTAGCGAGACTTTCAAATAACCTCCTCAGCATCTTCCCCTGTTTGATGTCAGCATTTGGGTTCAGTACCACACTGTTCTCTAGTAATTTGCCTGTTCCTTTCTGCTTTCCTTTTACAAAACATAAAACCTCTTTCTCTTCGCACCTATTGTCTTAAAACATGATGGTATGCCTTGCTTTGACTTCTCGTTTTCAGTTTCCAGTAGTAGAATAGGAAAAACACCCTTTTCATTAGAGTAATGCTTTTCAAATTCTCTTGCACTTTTCCTTTGGCGACTTCCTTTCCTCTGTAACAACACGTGTTTTATTTTTTGGAACTCTTTTAAGTGAAAATATTGGCTTTCATGCATCAGTTCTCCAGTTAAACATATGTGTGAACCTGTGCATCTGCATCTTTTCTACTGTTCCATTTTCTCTGAAATGTCCTCAGCTTTTATATTCCAGAGTTCACACTTAGTTCTTTGCAAAGATTACTTATATTTTACCCAGAGTTCCATCATGCACTCAGAAAATTCCTTTATTTATGTTCTCCTGTTACATAGGTATTTCATGAATCCCAATGATGTGATTTAATGCTAGCTACCCTGGTAGTTAATACTAATTAATCCGGGATGTATTTTAAGAACTTTCAGAGTTAGCTAGCTCCTTTAGTCCCCAGAACCACATGGAGGGAGGGTAGAGAATGGTTTTTCAAAAGTGAAGAAAAATTTTTGACAAAAGAAGCAATAGATGTAGGACATCGGTGATGGCCATGCTCATCACAGAGTGACCATGGGATCCAGGTGTTATTGTTAGGCATAAGGGTCAGAAACGTGGAGAGGGACAGATATGCTGTGTTCAAATCCTTTAATGTACTTGGAAGCTAATGTCATTTGCCACTTGTCAGCCCCTGATGAATGCCTCCCCCAGTGCCTTGAAACATCCCAAAGCTCTGCAGGAAAGGCAGGCTGGAGCAGGAGGAGGAGGAGGAGGAGGGACAGGGAAGCCAGTGGGGGTAGGGACTTGTTTCTTCCTGAGAAATCTGATGGAAAATTGTCAGCTGTACACCCACGCCCTCTGAAGTCAGGACGATGCTGCACCCATCTTAAGCACATCAGATCTAGAGAGCCCATTTTAACAAGCAGCATTATTCACGAAAACTTTGTTCTCCTTTCCCACTTCCTTCCAAAATAAGACAGACATGAACTTGTAGTGAACTCATCCACCTCCCCCCTGCTTTTCCTTTTGTTCACACACATCATCTTCTCGCCAAGCCTCATCCTCTGGACTTTATTCAGGCAATAAATCCTGGGGAGGGGAGCAGGGGCCCCCCCTAGAGAGAAGGAGTGTGCTGAGTCAGCCCCTTGACCCTTGGGCCTCACCACTGAGAAGAGAGATGGAGGAGATAGGATCCCATCTAGTAGTAGAATTTACAGCTCATTCATCCTTGTATTTAGTAAACAAGCATTAATTTGGCACTTACTATGAACTTCGCTGATAACATAAACAAGGATCAGATGTAATTTCTATTCACAGAGGAACTGCTTATTGTTTATCTTCAACTGTGTTTGAGCTGAGGGACAGAACCTGCAATGAGGCAATTAGAATGCATATGGTCCCTGTACTTGATTATTCATTGCATGGCAACCGAGCACACAGAACTTCATGTTAGAATATGCCCTGAATTGTTCAGATGTGTGGGTCAGTAAGTTTTTATCCCAGACACAAACCAATGTGAATTCTACCCTTAAGCAACACAAGTCCCAAGATAACATATGTTCTAAGTCTCCAGAATTTGCAGAGTCAGGGAAGGGACATATGTCAGGATTCTCTACATTCTATGATGGGGTTTGTTTGTTCTATAGGGAAGGGATGCCCTCTTTGGCGACTATCTCTGAGTTAAATATGAGAAAGAAATACTTCCTTTCAGCTAAACCAAAACCCCTGAAGAATATCTCTGTCACGAGAAAAGCGTGTATACACTTGTGCATTTTACTAACATTCTTTTTAAAATGGTGAGGACCAAGATTCATGAGTATCATGGAAGCAAGCATCCCATCTTTTTCTCCTGCTCAGTATCATCCATCAGTTTTGGTAACAAAGGTTTTCATCTATTCATTTCACATGGGAGGCATCACAGAACTTTGCTGGAATCCAATTAAGAAAACACGTAAGAATACGTGTGTGTGTGTGTGTGTGTGTGTGTGTGTGTGTGTGTGCGCGCGCGCATGTGCGCTCACAAGCACATTCCTGCACACACACACCTACACATACCATGGCAGTGCTTCAGAGAAAAGGAACCAGTGGAATATGTCTCTCTCTCCCTCTTTCTCTCTCCTCTCATTGTCTCTCTGTCTCTCTCTCTTTCTGTGTGTGTGTATAAAATATCTGCAGTTTTCAATCAAAAATGTATTTCCCTCAATCCAAGCTATCTGGGGCTTCCAGTATGACGGCCATTTCACAGTGAGGAAAAGAATCCTTAGTTCCTATGTCTGCTAGCCATCTATCTAAGCAGACACAACACAGAAAGTGTTGTTTATGTGGCTCTTGGGTCTGAGACAGGCTAGAACAAAGGCTGGGATGGATGGAAGAGCCTGAGGTGTGAAAACGGCCTCAGGTGTAAACTCTTAAAGGATCCTGAGAAGTTTCCTGGTATTTACTGACCCTTCAGCCTGTGTATTTACAAAGACAAACTAACAAAGGAAGACATCACCTCCTCCTCCTCCTGTCTCTTGACACTGGATGGACTCAGTGTTTGTTAGGAAATGACTCTGCATTTCTGCAGTGCTTCTTCGATTAGTATGCAGCGCATACTAATCTCTAGGTAGGCTGTTGATTAGGAGGAGAGTCAAGAGCCACACTAGCCACCTCATGTTGTGTAATTTCCACAGTTCTGCTTGGCCACCCCTTCTGGTATCACCCCATTAGTCACTCACCAAACACAGCCCCTGCTCTTCTTTTTTACCATCTTTCCTGAGGGGCCTAGAAAGATGCCTCAGGTAATAAGAACACGGGCTGCTCTTTCAGAGGACCTGGGTTTGATCATACCCCACAACCTTCCGCAACTCCACTTCCAGTGCATCCAAGACCCTGTCTGCTCTCTGTGAGCACTGCATGTATACAGTGTACAGACATAGGCAGGCAACACAGCCATACAAAGGGAAAAAAAAATAAGCCTTTAAAGTCTTTCCTGACCACATGATGCAGCACAGGCTTTGACCTCCCAGTTCTCACTTTCAGTGATATTATTATTTGTGAACTGAGTGAGTCTCTGGGCTGGAGAACACACTTGTGTCTGCAGAACCACATTGATGCTCTGGCATTTCACTCCATATTTTTGAAGTAGTAAGTGCTGAACCATGTGACTATCACAGAATCAAGTGTTTCGGTTTTGCTGCCTGCCTAGGCTGGCCCGAAAGTCCTGGTGACAAAGGTTTTCCAATCCAATGAAGAGTATTATCTGTCCATCATCTACCATCTATGTGTCTCTGTAGATAGATATACATATGCATATACATATACGTGTAGTGTGTGTGTGTGTGTGTGTGTGTGCGGAAAAGAGAGAGAGAGAGAGAGAGAGAGAGAGAGAAACAAATTTATTATATGTACTAACTCACAATTTTGGAAACTTAGATGTTCTCTGATTTATTATCTAGTAGCCAGGGTTGAGGTTTGAATTCATATTTTTCTAACTTAAGGAAGGAAGTTGTAATCACCATGGAACCTCCCAGGACAGCCTCCAGAACACCATAGTAGGTGCTCAGTAAACACATTTGCTGCTTTAATCATATGAATGAAGTGTAACTGAAGACTTGGCTCTACAGTTTTGGGTTGAGCACCCATTCATACGTCCCCACTCTGGTGTAGCAACCATATCAAAGAACAAGCAAAGACCTACCCACAAGAGCTTCTGCTCAAGTGAGGTCTGTTATCACACCAAAGGCCATGCTATCCAGACTCTAGGGGAACACTGCGCCTTTTCCATGTAACCGTGATGCCATTAATTTATTATTTTAAATTTCCATGTGGAAGAGAAGGAATGCGACAAACCAGGCTGGGATGCATTATCCTAGTTTCCCTGTGGCCGGTCACCTGGAAACGAAACAGAAGGTCCTGCTCAGATTAAGTGCCTCTGCTGTAAAGCACTAATACTGCCCCCACCTCCCTGCTTCCACAGAGACTAATGTCTAAAGGAACTAACTCTACATGGAAAAATTCTTCCAAGGAACCTAGGTGTTGGGCAGTATGGAGAATTCTAATGAAAAAGAAAATGAGCCTAGTAACCAGAATAGTTCTGTTTCCAGGGCACGTCTGAAATGAGAGCCTAGAACACGGAGGGATGGGCCTCTGCAGGCTGGCTCTGGCATGTTGGCTGAGTGGTACCACTTGGCTTGTAATCTGTGACACAGAATACCCATGAGTGGGTAACTGAGTCTGGAGAGGTCTCCTGAGCAAGACCACACGGCGACATCAAAAGTTGATCTTGGTTAATACCTAAGGCCCCTTAGTTCTAAAGGGCCACACAGTCCACAACATTGCTTCAACCGTGTAGCTGTTCCCTGTTCCCTTTCCCTAGGCAATATCTGGCCACCTCTGTAGATATTTTTGATCTTCTGTACTTAGGAACAGGATATTTATTTACTTGTTTGCTTGTTTTTGGTGTGTGTGTGTGTGTGTGTGTGTGTGTGTGTGTGTGTGTGTTTTAGATAGGGTCTTTGTTAGTAGTTCAGTCTGATGTAGAAGTCCCTATGTAGTCCATTATGACCTCTAACTGGCAATCCTCCTGCCTCAGAGTCCTGAGTGTTAGGATTAAATCTAATGTTGTAACCCTTTAATAAAGTTCTTCATGTTGCAGTGACCCCAACTATAAAATTATTTCATTGGTTGTATTCATAGTTGTAATTTTGTACTGTTATGGATCACAATAGACATATCTGATGTGTGACCCCCAAAGAGGCCATGACCCACAGGATGCAATCTGCTGGATTTTAGGAATATGCCACTTTGCTTGCTCAGACTTGGGCAATCACTCCTGCCATCGACCAGTTAGAGGTCATGGATTCTGATCAGCATCTTACAATGTGTGGAACAGCCTCCCACAGCCAGACAGATGACTGGAATCACCCAGGCGAAGATGTCAATTCTTGTTGCCCAAGTCTAGAGATGTTTCTTTAAAGGGCTCATTTATTACCTTGCACTTAATATTTAGCAACATATGTTGAGTGTTTTTCTACACAAGCTGCTTTTCAATGTTTTAAATAATTTCGGATTACTCTATTATATATCTACTTAACAAATCTGCCATTGTTTCTATCTAGGTCATCTGCAGAGCGGGGAAATTGCAAACAGTGTATCCAGGAAGATGTGGCTGTGAGCATGGCTCTAAAGAGGGATGAATGCATTGGTAGGAAACATGCGTGAAAGAGCTGTGCTTCATTTTACTCTTTCCAGATTGCTCGGTGAAGGTGCTTACACTCCTTCACATACCTTCCTCTAGCAGTGAAAATGCCCATTTCTGTACACTCTCACCCAGGCTGGGTCTTAGCAAACATTTGCATTTTCTTGTCATTTTGGTAGATAAATACTTCAATCTCATTGCTATTTAAAATAGCTTCTCATTACTCACGAGCGTGGTTGAACATCTTGGACCTACTTGCCTTAGTTATCTGGAGTTCTTAGAAATGGCTCTTTGTTGCTGCAGCATGGGAGCTGTGCCCTTTGGGAAGGAGGCTTCATTTTAACACCTTTTTTTTTTTGCCTCCCCATCCCGGAGGCTGACTGCATCTCTGGCAGAGCTCTGGGAAAGTGTCAACATGGTGTTACCATACTTACTGGAGACTTGCTTCTAGGAAGACTGCACACTGAAACTCTGGTGGGGAGTCCCGAGTCAGCCCATCTAGCTGTTTACTGTCTCCGGGCCTTCACAAGCATAGCTGTTCTTGTATAAACTCCCAGAGAAATTAACATTACAAAACACAACCGAATCAGGATGTTTCTTATGAACAAGCACATTGTTTTGTCATAGGCTAGTTACAAGCTTCTATATGGAACTAAAGATCCTTATATCAAGATCTTTATATCAAGAAGGCATATATCCATAGGCTAAGTGAATGGAAAAGGAGTGTTAATATCACCTCCATCTTTCTAGGAGGCAGGGAAGCAAGATGGATGTAACATCTCACCACCCAGTAAAGGCCCACCCACCTTAGAAGAGAGGAGGTGGTTCACTCTTGGGATAATCAGGGAACGAAGATCTGTTCTTTTAGCATGGAAACCATTAGCCTATAGCCAAATCAGCACATACAGTGTAGCTCAGATTTCCAGAGAAGAAAGTCATGGAGCAGGGTGTGTGCTGAGTACAGTGAACTCTTCCAGTGAGCTCCCAAGGAGCTGCAAACTCACCAAGTCTTGTTCATTGTGCTTCCAAATGCCAGTCCCTTGTTTATAGATCAAATACTACATCTAATCTTAATTAATGCCTCAAGTTTTCTGAAAGGGAGAGCAAAAATAATTGTCTTCATATCCTCTTTATTTGTATCTTAGACCCTGAATTATGTCATCACTGTATCTAAATACCGTCTCCGTGTATGCTCAGAATATTCGCTGCCTCTTCCCAAGGGAAGGTTGTGTATTTTAGCCCACTGATACAAGGTTTTGTCATATAACTTGCTTAGAACAATCGGATGTGAGCCAAGGTGATGTTGGCTCCCATGGACAGATTTTTTTTTTAAAAGATTTATTTATTTTATGCATGTGAACACACTGTTGCTCTCTTCAGACACACCAGAAGAGGGCATCGATCTCATTACATATGGTTGTGAGCCACCATGTGGTAGCTGGGAATTGAACTCAGGATCTCTGGAAGAGCAGTCAGGGCTCTTAATCACTGAGCCATCTCTAGCCCATGGGTAGAAAATTTCACAGCCCCTGCACTGCACTCTCCCTCTGCCATCTTTCTTTTCCCGAATATGACCGTCACCGTCCTGTGGAGCAGAGTCCTCTTCCATATGTCTTTAGCAAAACTTGTTTTGATTGATGTGACTTCTGAAACCAGGAAGTAGAAATCCCCTAAGGTTGGTGGTTATTTGTTTGCTTTTTAAACACACTTACCATGACTCTCTTGCATATCCATATAAATATGCTTATTTATATGGCTTATTAACTGTTACAAAAATGGGAGCTAGGACTGCGAGATGTCTCTAGTTGACACTTGAGATAAATTTAGGGAACATTGTCCTTTTCACACTACAGTATCTACTTAACTTGAATATAGAATGCCTTTCTATTGTTTGCTTTGGATATTTTCATCAGTTGTATGTAATGATGTTTTAGAGTTTTCAGTGTCCTGGGTTTCTGTTGAATGCTTTTGTTACATTTCCTAAATGTTAGTCATTCTTTCTTCCAGTGCCAGTGAGACTTTCCTTGGTCTTTCTTCCTTTTAGGGTTTGTTCATTGTTAGTATGCAGGAATCGAATGGGGTTCTTTTGCACAGTTATCTCCTATCTTTTCGATTTAAAAAATAATTTATTAGCATTAGCAGTTTAAAAATATTTCCTTGGGAAGTTCTATCTTGTCACCTACAGACACATGCTCCATGATTTATAATCTGGCCACCAGTGACTTGATTCCTTGGTTCATTCTCTTAGATAAAAATTCTAGCATGATGTTGAGCGGTTATGACATGAGTGACATCTGTGTCTTGGTTTTTATGACAGGAGTGACATCTGTGTCTTAGTTTTGGTCCTGTAGGGAAACATTTAATCTTTCATCATTAATTTTGTTGATAGATGTGGATTTTTCACAGAGAGATAAGTTTTTTCTTTTCTTCCCCCCCCCCCCAATATGTTAACTATGGTCTTTCACTACAGAATACTATGTGATTAGTTTTCGTTAGTTCTTTGAGAACTTGGTATAACATATTTCGGTCATGTTCATTCTCTTCCTCAAACTGCTCTCAGATCCACTCCCACTCCTACCTACTAACTTTGTGCATCCCTTAAACAGAGAGAGAGAGAGAGAGAGAGAGAGAGAGAGAGAGAGAGAGAGAGAGAGAGAGAGAGAGAGAGAGACTCCCAAGCACAGTATTGCTGACCATACAGGCCTGGATGTGTGGACATCCACTAGGCTGTAGTTGACCTATCAGGGTACATACTGTTAAGAATAACTCTCTCAAATCAACAAGATAGATAAGCCCTTAGCCAGACTCACTAGAGGGCACAGAGACAGCATCCTAATTAACAAAATCAGAAATGAAAAAGGAGACATAACAACAGACCCTGAGGAAATCCAAAACATCATCAGATCCTACTACAAAAGGCTATACTCAAAAATCTGGAAAACCTGGAGGAAATGGACAAATTTCTAGACAGATACCAGGTACCAAAGTTAAATCAGGATCAGATT
>NC_034601.1:8493275-8513195 GCF_900095145.1 Mus pahari | reverse complement strand
GGGGGGCGGGGTATAGGAAACTTTCGGGATAGCATTTGAAATGTAAATAAAGAAAATAATAAAAAAATTAAAAAAATTTAAAAAAAAAGAATAACTCTCTCTCTCCCTCTCTCTCCCTCTCTGTGTCACCATAAATTATGAATATCTCCTTATATAGAGGTAAAACTTCAAGCCCACCTCCCCTCTCCATGTTGGGGCTTTGTCTGGATTGAGCTTGCTGTTAGCTGCTGGGAGTTCATCTGTGCAACTGCCCAGTGCTGCCCAGTTCCACTCGCTATGGCTGCCTCTTCCTATACTTGCCTCCCCCATCCCATGTCTTTTGCAACAATGCCTGAACCTTGGGAGGAGGAGATATGACAGAGATGCCACCTTTAAGGCTGAGCATTCCCCAGGTTTCCATTCTCTGTACCCTGACCAGTTCTGAGTGTCTATGTTGAACTGCTGCAGATAGAAGCTTCAAGCAAGGGCACACCTAATCCTCCCCAAAGAAGCTGGCAACTGGGGAGCAAGCGTGCAAACACTCCCTTGCTCACTATGCTGCATCCACAGCCCTGAGCTCTGTCAGCTTGAGCTGAACCTCCCAAGCAATCAACATCCTTTAAAGTTCCTACTGAATATGTGCCCATCTCTAGATATGCACACTGCCTTGTATGTGTCTACAACCTCCCAGCCTTTCAGAGCACATAGGGGATTCTCAAACGTGTCTGTGGATACCTCAGTCTTTACCTTTTCAAGTTTTTTTGTTTGTTTGTTTTTATTTTTGTCAACTTTTTGTTTGTTCAAACTTACATTGCTACCCCTGCCTGCATCTGTTTTCGGAAATTGCCTCTCACTGTTTGTGACAAAGGCTGCACGGAGAAGGTGGTCTTGTAAGAAGCTTTGAATCAGTTCAAGTAAATACATGCCCTGTGAGTCGCTGTTTCCAAGAAACTGTCAGAAAGGTCAAGATGACAGTGACCTGAGAACCAGGATCTGGTGTTTAGAATTGTCTGCCCAATGGCTGGGAGCCTTCTGGTCTCACCTGTGTGCTGGCCGCTGGTTGCCAAGGACACCATGGAAATGAGGATGCAGAGCAGAGCAAATGCCGATGTCACAATCCTTCATCATATTTATCTGTGTTTTCCTTAATAAAAGATTTGTATAGTTGTGCAAGCATTTGGTTACTTTCCAGAGCTCTGAATGCATTCATTTTGACATTTCTTTACCAGTGCTTCCATTGCTTTTATGAGACAGTCGATTTGAGGAGGTTTTATTATACCATTCTCACTGCTGTGCCTCTGATATCCCCCTGATGGACTTTGAATCTGCATCTAAATGCTTTGCTTTAATAATCCTTTTCTAAAATGCTGCCTCCATCATTCTGAAGGTTTCACAAAGGATGATTCAGTTTGCTATGTTTCTCATTACATGCTTCTACCCATGACAAGGGCCTTCTGTAGAGCAAGCACTTGGTATGTATTTGATGAATCCAAGAATGCATGAATGAATGAGTGTTTTTATGACTGATAAAGAATTAAACCTAATGAGAATTTAGAACCAAATTGCTACCTTACTCAATGATATCTCGTGTGTGTGTGTGAGTGTGTGTGTGTATTCTAGTAGATGCAAGATCAATTTTAGAATTTGGAAGGGGTAAAACCAATATTTTAAAATGAATAAAAAGTGTCTTAAACAGACAGTGATAGTATTCTTAATTTTATATAAAGAGAAACAAAGTCTATTATTTGTAGCAACTGTACTAGGATCACAAAACCAGTATGCTGACGATGCTTGTGTTAATCAGTTTCTGACTTTGACATCAGTGAGTGTAACCATTCACTAGCAGAGGCAGAAATACAGCCAGGCACACGAGGTTAAGAACCAAGATATTTCTGAGTTCAAATTCTAGTCCTATACATACATGCTACTGCCCCACAGATATATATATATATATATATATATATATATATATATATATATATATATATACACTCTCCAGGTCTCATTCTGCTCCTTTGGATCAATGGAGACAGGGTAGGCCCAGCCTCCGGTGGGTGCAGACTGAATGCAATGATGTTTATGCATGCATTATGCTAAATATATACCACATGCTCATGGTGTTACAGTAAAAAAAAAAAAAAAAAGTGAAAGTGATTAATAGACAAGAAATGGGAAGGTTGAACCTGGCTTTGTTCCCCTTGATTATAACAGTTCTTTTATTAAAGGAACAATGATACAGTATTCTTCTAGGGAAGTAATTCTGTGGTAAAAGCTTACTCTGAAAGCCTTAAAATCCAACTTTAATATTGGATATCCTATTAGACTTTGGTCTCCTACATGCGCTTTCATGTGCACGTTGTAAGTTAGCTGGTGTGTATTAAATAGAATAAATAACCTCTTAAAACTCTTGTGTCATGACTGCCACAGACTGTAAATAAAGGGTGCTCTGTTTTGGGAAGGTTTGCAGTGATGAGTAAATGGAGCTCATTTGGCACATTCATTTGAAAAGATGAAATATTCATGGGATGTATTATTTACGAGGAGTTTTTTTTCTCCATGCTGGTAATGTTCTCCAGAGAGGTGGGTGGCCATCAATACTCTACTTTCCCTGTCCCATTCATGAAATGGCACCCACCTGGCTTTAGGTGAAGCAGACTCATCGCTGTCCCCTTTCGCCTGCTCTTCTGCTGGGTTATTTTCACCTTGTTAGCCCTGGGAATGGGTATGGACTGATTGATACAGAGATGGGGGCAACTGCAGTGACTTTGGGGAAGGAAGAGGTTGGAGGCTGCAGCCCACATCATATCTTATCCATATGGATTCATATACCTGAGGAAGAAAAAAGATACATTATATACATGAGGACAAGAGAACAGATATATTAGCAATTGCTTTTAAACCTCCTGAAGTATGTGTGTGTGCATACATACATATGGACATAGCTTTGATACACACATGTATCATTACATTCATTTGTATCTGTTTACATGCATATAGGGTATGTGTAACGGCATGCCTGGGCTAATGTAGTTCGGTATGTAGTGATTAAGCACACCACTGGCTGCTGGAAGAAAAACATTGATCTCCAAGAGCTCAGTTTGCACATTTGCGTAATGGAACTAGTTATGACTGCAGCATCCAGATGTAAGGATTAAATAACATTATATATGAAACACAGTATTAGAACATTACCTGATACATAGTGAGAGCCCAAAAAGTTCTATTTGAAAACCAAAGCACTCTACCACACTTGGTTCCTTATCTTTGTTTTGTTTTGTTCTTTTGCACTTAGTCATGATATATTTTACTAATTATTTTTGTCTTTCCTTGATTAAATCCAAAAATGTATGCTCAAGGATAAACTTATCATCCGTTTCCTAAACTGCTGCTGCTCAATCCTCAGAATCCAACAGGTACTTAATCATTAATTATGGTCAGTTATGCATACTCTGTGTCTGTCAGTGTGTGAGTGGCTGCACCCAGCATGACAGTGTACTTGCCTGCTTGAGTATATTAGGACTATGTGTCTCTAGGAAGAGATTCAGTCAAGATTTCTAAATGGCAAATGTCAAGAGACTGGGGTAGCTTTTGCAATGTTCTGGCACTAGAGAACATATTCATTAAAGTCACATCCTGAGGGGTTCACTGGCAATAGTAGACCCAAGAAACATAGGGTAACTTGCAGGTCAGGGAAAACCTGCTCTCCTTAGGGCAACCCCTTTCCTGTACTGTCAATCATATTTCTGCTAAGTCTATCCATTCATTGCCAAAGCCTGCTGGTCCACAGGCATATGCCCTAAAGAAATGAGTTCCCTGCTGTGATCACATGCTTCTGTCTGCAAAGTGCTCTTCAGATATGCTGTGGGACTGGTGGACATTGGTTCTTAGGTTGCAGGAGGGAAATGGAGGCATTTAGCCACTTCTCTTGAACATAAGTTTGAAGTTCATTGCAATTCTTCCCCAACACTGAAGATGACAGTGATGCTGATGATCATGGACATGGAGATGCACCTTATAAGCAGACTCATTACAGAGGTATGGGAAGTGTGGTCAGCAGATAGTCTGTAGGTCTTAGTTTAAGTGCAAATGCCATTTGGTCAGAGGTCACTTCCTTTCCAGGACCTCTTGTGGCATTGAAATGGAAAGAGATAATTCTGACCATTTGGTCCCAAATATTTATTCTTTCCAGTGGATTTTATCTGCTGTAGTACTTGAGGTCAAGTTGGCTAGCAGTTTCCTGAATATTCCCCACTTTCCATGTCTCTGTTCATCTCCTTTTTTTTTTTCTTCTGCAGGTGTCACAGGTGAGTGCAGCCAAATGTTTTGTCTTCAACTCCTTCCTTGCCAAAGGATTGAACCTTAATGAATATATAGCTCTAGCTCCCCAAACCATTTCAGTATATATTCCTTGAGAACTTGTGAATTTACAGTGAATTCACATTGTACGTTTGCCTATGTGCAGACTTGAGCTGTGCTTTCTCTTTGGTTCACACAAAATCTTCCTGGATTGTTTCTGTCACTGATCCCAATTTATGGATGTGGGAGAACAGATTGAGACACAGTAACAACAAGCTCCAAGTCACACTGCTATGTGAAGTCTCTTTCTTTAAAGCTGGATGAGAAGCTAGATGTTGCAAGCATTTCTGGTTAGTCTACTATTTGTTTAGAAATGGGGCACACTGTACCCTAGACTAGAGCCAGACCTGTGCAACAAGAAGAAATAGCTAATAATGCATTATACTTTCAATACTAAAAGCAGTTCCTGTCAATTTGGATATGAACCCCATTGTGTTGCTGGAAAAAGTACTTTGCTCAGAGGTAAGAACTGTGCTAATAACCCAGAGAGTGAGAGCTCTCCTGAGAGGGACAGAGGAAAGATTTGGCATCTGGATAGTACCCTCCTAATGTCCTTCCCCTAACTTCTTGCTTTATCTCAGCCCCCACTCCCTGCTGACTTACAGTCTAATCCCACCATGGAAGCAGGTAGGGGGACTGCAGATCTTCACCTCTCCTTCCATCCCTACAGATCTAATCTCCCATTCTCATCTCGAACTTGATAGCAGACCTTCTGGTGTGACCCCTCTTCACTCTAAACCCCTATTCCATGGAGACTAAACAAGCAGATTTTGGAACATTCTGAACCCCTTCAGACCTCTAGCTACCCCCATTACTGTCAGGTTACAATAACGAGAAATATATTTTACCTAGAACCCTCAGTGGCCACACCTTTCAGATACCCAGAAAATTTTCTACCAGAGAACACACAGCTACCACACTCTACTAAAAATTCAGAGAGAAAACAGAAGCAAGGAACAAAATGAAGACAAAACCTAACAAAGACAAAACAAGATATTAACACATAGAAATGCAATTTTTTCAATCCCAGATGCCTAGATACCAATATACCAATACAACAAATAATAGGCAGGACAACATATTCCTGACAGCTCAGTAGTCCTACCACACCTGACCCTGAATATTCCAACATAGCTGAAGCACAAGAGAGACCACATGAGTATTGTAAAGAAAGTAAAAAAAAAACAAAAAACAAACAAACAAACAAACAAACAAAAAAACACAGACACGGCATAAAAAATGGAACTAGAGTCAATAAAGGAAGCCAAAAGTGAGGAATTCTGGAAATGAGAAATTTAAGAATTTTAATAGAAAACACAAAGGCAAGCTTCACCAACATAATACAAGAGATAGAAGATAGAATCTTAGGAATTGAAGATACTATAGAAAAAAATGGTTACATGAGTCCAAGAAGATGTTAAATCTAAAAATATACAGGCATGAAACATCCAGGAAATCTGGTTTAAATTGGAAAGACCAAATATAAGAATAATATGAATATAGCAGGAGAAGAAACTCAGATCAAAAACTCGCAAAATATTTTCAACAAAATCATAGATGAACATTTCCTGTCCCTAAAGAAGGAAATGTGTAGAATGGCACAAGAAACTTACAGAACACCAAATAAACTGGAACAGAAAAGCAAGTCCATTTGGCACATAATAATCAGAACAGATGTACGGAACAAGGAAAGACTATTAAAAGCTGCAGAGGGCAGGAGGGAACAAGCAACATATAAAAGCAGGCCTATTAGAATTATACCTGACTTCCCAATAAAGACTCTAAAAGCCAGAAGGGCCTGAACAGATGTGCTGTGACTGTAAGAAGCCAGAGAGGCTTTATCTTAGAGAACTATACCCAACAAAAATTTTGATTACTGTAGGTGAAGATAAAACATTTCATGTTAAAATCAAACATAAGTAATATTTATTTAAAATCCAACACTTACAGAAGGTGCTAGAAGGTAAACTCCAACCTCAGGAGGTTAACTACAAGCATGGAAACAGAGAGAATAAATAATCTCAGACAAGCCAACTCAAAACAAGGGAAGTACACATGTACTCTCTCTCTCTCTCTCTCTCTCTCTTTCTCTCTCTCTCTCTCTCTCTCTCTCTCTCTCTCTCTCTCTCTCTCTCACACACACACACACACACACACACACAAGCACAGATAGAAACCAGAAACAAGAACAGGATAGCAGGAATCAGCAATCATTGGCTATTGTTATCTCTAAACATCAATGCTCTCAATTCCCTAATTAAAAAAAAAAATCAAAGCAAAAATAAGATCCATCCTTCTGCTTTATCCAAGAAATACACCTCAAAATAAAAGATAGGCATTATGTCAGGGTAAAAGTGTTAGAGGAAGATATTCCAAGCAAATGGCCCCAAGAAGCAAGCTGGCGTGGCCATTTTAATATACAGCAAAATAGCCTTCAACTCTAAACTAATCAAAAGATAAGGAAGGACACTATATACTCACCAAAGGAAAAAATCTACTAAGATGACATTTCAATTCTTAATATCTGTATACTAAACACAAGGACACCCAAGTTTATAAAAGAAACACCACTAAATCACACATTGACTCTCATGCACTAATAATAGAGACTGCAATACCCTACCCTCAACAATGGAGATGTTATCCAGACAAAAACTAAAGAGAAAAGTGCTGAAGCCAATAGACATTATGAACCAAATGATCCTAGCAGATATTTACAGAATATTTCACCCAAACACAAAAAAATATGTCTTCTTTTCTGCATCGCAAGGAACTTTCTCCAAAACTGACTAAGTACTCAGACAAAAAAAGCAAGAGATACAAGGACATTGATATAAAACCGTGCATTTTATAAGCTAGGTATCAACAAAAAACAAGAGAAAGCTTACGTACTCATGGAGACTGAGAAACTCTCTACTTAATGAAAAGAAAATGGGTCAAGAGAGAAGTAAAGAGGGACATTAAAATTGCTCAATAGTTGAATGAAAACAAATTACACAGCATACCCAAATTTAAGGGAAACAAAGAAAGCAGCAGTTCTAAGAGGGAGGTTCATACTACTAAATGCCTACATATAAATAAATAAATAAATAAATAAATAAATAAATAAATAAATAATAAAAACCAAAAACCTAGAGGCATCTCATACTAGTAACTTCTCAGAATAGCTGAAAGTTCTAGAGCAAAAAAAAAGTGTTTAAAGAAAAAATTGAAGAAGACATTAGAAGATGGAAAGATCACCTATGCTCATGGATTTGCAATTTCCAAATTCAGTGAAATCCCCATCAAAATTCTAACACAGTTATTCATGGATCTTGAAAGGACACCTTCCAGTTTCACAGGAAACCACACACACACACACACACACACACACACACACACACACACGATAGCTAAAATAATTCTGAGCAATAAAAGAACTTCTGGAGGTATTGCTATCCTTGATTTCAAGCTGTACTTCAGAGCTATAGTAATAAGAACAGCATAGTATTGGATCAAAAAGACACATTAATCAATGAAAATTAAATTGAAGGCCCAGACATAAATATCTATGGATTTTTTAAATAAAGGATTCAGAAATATACACTGGGAAGAAAAAAAAGGCATCTTCAACAAATGGTGTTTGCTGGTCAAACTGGGTGTCTCCATGTATAAGATTGCAAATAGATCCACACTTACTATCTGCAGAAAACTCAACTCTGATAGAGGGAGAAGTGGGAAATAGCCTTGAACTCATTGGCACAGGAAGACACTGTCTGAACAGAACACTGTTAGTGTGGGCACCAAGACCAAAAATTAATAAATAAGACCTCATAAAATGGAAAGGTCTGACACTACCTTTTAGACAAAGTGACAGCCCATAGAATGGGAAATGTTTTCTATCAGTGCAATGACTAAAGAAACTCCATTTTATGCTAGGTAGTCATCTTGGTGCTCACTGGCTGTCTCTGACTCAGGTGCCTGGAGAATAAGTTCCCTGGAGCCCTGACTCAGAGATTCCTCACCCAACAATGTACAGCTGAGTCTGACTACTTGTTATGATACAACTAACTGCTCTTTTGGCCACTGCAACTTGCTTATGCAGATATCCAAAGATTCTTTTGAGTTGCTTAAGCCGTTTAAGTTTGGCAGAACAGCCCAGTTTTTGCTTGCTTGCATGGATATTGAAAGTCTTCTTGTGGTTTTGCTTTGTAAAAACCCTTCCCCAAACCCCTCCTTCAGAACATGCTAGAAATTCAGCTCTAAGGCTATAGGTATTTTAAGTATAACTGGATTGAGTCATCTATGTTCTTTTTCCAGGGTTCACAGACTCCATAAAACCAACTCTACATCTGATGGAGACTAATTTGCAAAAATATAAATAACTCAGCAAACTAGATATCAAAAAGTTAATAATCTAATTTATAACTGGAGTATAGATCTAAACAGAGAATTCTCAGTAAAGAAAATTCAAATGGCTGAGAAACACCTGAAGAAATGTTCAACATCCGTAGCCATCAGGGAAATACAAACCAAAACTATTTTGAGATTCCATCTTTCACCTATCAGAATGGCTAAGATCAATAACACAAGAGACATCTTGTGCTGGTGAGGATGTAGAGCAAGGGGTACACTTATCTGTTCTCCTGGTAGGAGTGTAAACTTGAACAGTCACCACAGAAATCATTGTGTGTTTTCTCATAATGATGGGAACCAATATACCTCAAGACCCAGCTATAACACTCTTGGACATATACCTAAAGTACACTTGATCCTACCACAAGGACACTTTCTCAGTCATGTTCATTGAGGCTTTATTCATAATATCCAGGAAATGGAAACAACCTAGATGTCTCTCAATGGAAGAATGGATAAAGAAAATGTGGTACATTTACTCAATGAGTACTATTTTACTGTTAAGACAATGAAACAATGAATTTGCAGACTAATGGTTGGAACTAGAAGATCATCCTGAGTGAGGTATCCCAGACCCAGAAAGACAGATATGATATGTATTTGCTTATATGTGGATATTAGTCATTTAGTAAATAATAACCAAGATATAATTCATAAACCCAGAGAAGTTAGGTATAGAGGAAGGGACAAAGGGTCACATGGTTCTCCCTGGGAGGGGGTCAATAGAATAGATTTTATTTGTGGACTGGAGGCACTTGGAGTAAGAACAGGTAGGGAGGAGGAGGGGGGATAAGGTTGAGGAAAAGAATGTCAGGAAAGACAACTTGAATTGAGGGGGTATGTAGGGGCTGGTATGGAAAGCTAATTCAGTGGAAACCTGCTAAAGTATATGAAGGAGATGCAAATGAAGTCTCCAAATGATAGAGAGACCGTTCCAGCTGACTGTCTCTTGTCACCAAATGAAAGTTACAGTACCAGGACTGGGTTATGTCCAACTGAGAAATTAGCTAAAGGGTCTCATGGAAATCCCCAAACAACCCAGGCTATTGCCAAGACAATAGGTTGGTCTCCACAAACTGACAGCAAGGCCTCATTGCTTTAGAAAATACCCACACAAACCGTTGAACACGAAGAGGTTCAGCTGCTATATAGAACCTTCACCCCTTCGTTCATGGGTCTTTGGTACAGAAATGTATTCTGCATGCTACCAAAAGGGCAACCTAAACACAAGCCAGACATAAGTCCTTTGATCTACTCTGCTGTCCTCCCTGAAAGCCATACTAGGGCAGTAGTGATACAGAGCTTGTGGGAGTAACCAATGAACCAGTGTCTGATGTGACTTAAGGTCCACTCCATGAGATAGAACCCATATATGACACTGCTGGGTGACCAAGAACCAGGGGCTAGATAACCCAGAGACCTAGAGTAAAAAAAGCTACCATCATTATTTTTAAAAAAGGAATGATGAGGTAACTCGTAATGCTATTCTGTTATACTCACAGACTGGGGCCTTGTTCAACCATCATCAGAGGAACTTCCTCTTGTAGCCGATGGGAACAAATACAGAGACCTGCATCCAGACATTAAACACAGAGAGACAGGCAACCTCGGGAGGTAGGAGGTTGGGGGGGGGGGACTCTAGAATGTATCAGAGACCTGGGAGATGAGGGACACTCAAGACTCAAGGTGGGGGACCTTAGATGAAGTGCCCAACATTGGAGAGAAGGAACTTGCAGAGTCCACCTCTAGTAGAAAGACAGGGCATCAAGTGGAGGGATGGGGTTGTCATCCCACAGTCAAAACCTCTGACCCAGAATTGTTCCTGTCTAAAAGAACTTCAGGGACAAAAATGGAGAAGAGATTGAGGGAAAGGAGGTTCAGTTACTGACCCAAATTGGGATTCAGCTCAAGGGGAGGCTCCAAGACTTGATATTATGGTGTGCTAGCATGGTTGCCCACCAAGAAGCCCAACCAGGAGCTGAAAGAGTCGGATGCAGATACTTACACCCAACCAATGAATAGAAGCTGGGGGACCCCTGTGGTTGAATTAGGGAAAAGCTGGAAGAAGCTGAGAAGGAGAGGGACCCCATAAGAAGATCAACATTACCAACTAACCTGGAACCCTGGGCTCTCTCAAACACTGAGACACCAACCAGGGAGCATATACTAGCTTGTATGAGGCCCCTCGCTGCATATAAAGCAGAGGACTGCCTGGTCTGGCCTCAGTGAGAGAAGATGCACCTAACCCTTGAGAGACTTGAGGCCCCAGGGAATGAGGAGGTCTGATAGGGTGAGGGTGGGTGGTGGGAACTTCCTCTTGGAGATGGGGGAAGTGAAATGGGACGAGGAAAAGTCAGAGGGAGGGGGATAATGACTGAACTGTAAAAAAGATTAAAGAATAATTAAAAAAAAAAAGAGGGACCCACATTTGTAAATGGGATACCTCCATAAAATCCCTTACCTCAGAGCTCAAAGAATCCCACGGAAGAGGAAGCAGAAAGAAGGTAAGATCCAGAAGGGATGGAGGACCGGGAGAACAAAGCCCTCTACATCAACGGAGAAAAGCTTGTATGAACTCACAGGGCCTGAAGCATCATGAACAGGGCCTGTGCAGGTCAGGGCCAGATCTTATGCACATATATATTATGGCTTTCAGCTTAGTGATTTTATGGCACTCCTAAGTGTGTGACTGAGCAGGCACCTGACTCTGTGCCTTCCCTTGGGTGCTTCTCCTTCTGCTGGTTCGCCTTTCCAACTTCGATGTGATGGTTTTTGTTTTATCTTATTATATTTTATTTTGTTATATCTTGTTCTTAATTCTTAGGAGCTGTTCTTTTCTAAATGGAGTGGATCCATATTGGAGGGGAAGAGAGAGTACCTGGGAGAGGTAGATGGAAGGAAAAGGTAATAAGGATATATTGCATGATAAAAGAAATTATTTTCAGTAAGAGAAAAATTAACCTACAGTAAAATATTTTTATATGTGAAAAAGCTTTAATAATTATAATGTTTTACCTAAAACAATGCTAGCTGCAAACAGTTTTATTATGTCTGCTTGCCATTTGTTTGGGCCTGTAGCAAAATATTTATACATCAGTTTTAATATTTATAAGAAATTACATCAAGTTCACCTTCACATGTCATTCTCCAGCAGCTCCCCTTCTTCCAGTTTCTCACAGTTCCCCTATTCTCAAAATGATAAGTTAACAGACACACACACACACACACACACACACACACACACACACACACACACACACCATGCAAATTATGGGAAAGCAATAGGACCGGAATCTCTCTGTCTATAAGCTGAATGAACTTGGGGAAAGTATTATGTTGTTCTGTGGCTCAGCAAAGTGAGATAATGCTACATATCACATAAGGTGATTGTGAGGTTTAAAAAGATATCTGGCTCAGAGGAATAATGAAACCTCTAGCAGTGGGTGTCTAATGAGACCTCAAGCTCTGTGTCAGATGGTTTTGCAGAATACCATTTTGTGCCCTCAAAACAAGATTAGAGGCCAGGGGTCAAGCTCAGCCAGAGAGGTAGCACTTAGCATGCGTGATGTTGGCTTTTAGTCCAAGAACAATGATAGAACAACAGGCGGGTGACGTAGGCTCAGGAGATAGATCAATCACTTTAAGTTTGTAGAACCAGCAAAAGGCAAGACTTAGATGCAAAATCTACAGTGTTGGGCATAGAATCTCTGTTCACAAGAGAGTCTTGCCAGCTGGGAGATTGTCTATGATCATAATCACTCACACCAAACAGGCATTACAAAACTCCCCCAAGCAAAGATGTTAATCTGATGCTGGATTTAATAGGCAATTTCCTCCTCCCTATATTTTTAGCCAGCGGACTATAAATGGGTAAAAATGTATCTTTGATTGAGTAAAACAGTCATCCCCCAGGTGGCCAAGGCAGGGAGGTTGGTCCAGTGTTAGATCGAAAAGCAAGCTTTGGGAGAACAAAGTTGAACTTTTTGACTTTGGCCCACACCTTTTGTGCTCTCACGAAGCCACTGTGCATGAAAGTAGACCACTCCTCAGTGTCTGAAATAAGGAAGGGGTGCTGTGCTATGAAGAAGGGGAGAAAAAGTCATCATGCTTCCGACTGCACCATGAAGATGTGACACAGCTGCTCTGTGACGTGGAGACTTCAAGGCCATCATTCCTGCTGTCCCTGCCCTGGCCTCCCAGCCTCTGCTACTGCAAGTCAGTAAATGAACTATGGCTGGGGGATCTTTTGAGAAACCTATGCAATAGTCCAGAAAGAAGGAGAAAAACTCCAAGTGCATGGGTAAGATCACCAGAACATTCTGTGAAGCAAAGATAAATGTCAGGGAAGGTTTGCAATGCCATGTGAATTGAAATGGAATAACAACAACAATAAACATGTGTCAAAAGCTGACTGCTGGCTTCCCAGGCAGCTGAGGGTGCATCACACTCCCATACCCCTGGATCCTGCTTGTCTCCCTCCCTCCCTTTCTCTTAGCTCTGCATACACTGTGGCTGTCCATAGATGCCTTCCTGTCTTAGCCTGGTTGTACTTTCTGTTTTCCATGGAAAATCCTTATTACTAAGTAAGCACTGTGCCTGCTTTATCTGTGCTTCTGATACAATGCCACCTTCTTAACGAAGCCATCGATGACCACCTTCCTTGTCCCTCCCCATCCCTTCATTCTTCTCCATCCTCTGCTTACCACTCAGTATCCATACTGAATAAAGGGTTTCTGGAAACAGAGGTGTAGTATTTGCTTTTCCTGTTGCCATAATAAAATGCTCTGATAAAAGTACATTATAGGAGAACTGGTTCTTCTTGGTGTACTGTCTTAGTCAGGGTTTCTATTCCTGCACAAACATCATGACCAACAAACAAGTTGGGGAGGAAAGGGTTTATTCAGCTTACACTTTCCACATTGCTGTTGATCACCAAAGGATGTCAGGACTGGAACTCAAGCAGGGCAGGAGGCAGGGACTGATGCAGAGGCCATGGAGGGACATTTCTTACTGGCTTGCTTGGGCGGAAGACTACCAGCCCAGAGATGGCACCACCCACAAGGGGCCCTCCCCCCTTGATCACTAATTAAGAAAATGCCTTACAGCTGGATCTCATGGAGGCATTTTCTCAACTGAAGCTCCTTTCTCTGTGATAACTTCAGCTTGTGTCAAGTTCACACAAAACCAGCCGGTACATCTACAGTTCCTAGAGGCAGCTCTTGTCTCAGGGGGTAAAGCACAGAGCAGGAAGCTGGTTGGCCATCTTGTTTCAGAAAGCAGAACATGAGCAGGAAGTGGGTCCCAGCTATGCAGCCTGAAGGCCCTCCCCTAATGACCCACTTCCTCCAGTAAGGCCCCACCCATACCTTCACCCACTAAAAGGACCACAACTTTTGAAAGCAGGTAGAGACAATGTGTTCAAATACCTCATCCTATGGAGGACATGTGGCATTCAAACTACTGCAAGAGACTTTATTTATTATCTAATATCTCAAATTGAACCTAAAACACCTAACAAATATTTTATAAATGAAATAAATGAGTACGTGAATGAATGAACGAACAAATGAATTTTACATGCATGGAGATTTGTGCAGAAACAAGTCCTGGGAGAGTGTGTTGCCATTATTTCACTGAGCTACTTTGGAGAGTGTAAAGGAATTTACTTTTCCAAAGGAGACTGTGGCTGTGAAGTCATGTTTCCTTCTCATAGAAGCAGATGGAATTTATGTGCTAAGCTTCTATAAAGGTGTGTCAAAATCTGGGTATCTCTTCTTGGTGAAAAATAAAAATGTGCCTCACTATAACAAGAAAATGCAATTATGAGGTTTCTAGAAGTTCCTGTTTTTAAAGTTCCTTTTAATTTAATAATTGTTCTATTTTTAAGGGTTCTTTATAAAAAGACCTTCTTGAGTTGAACATTTTGGCTGTATACTCAGAATATTATTCTATTGTTTTTTTATTGCTGTGTATCATTGTATAGAGTGCTGGACTGCATAAAAATATACTGCATTTAAAAAGTTCTTCCCCTCCATTACCCCGCTCCTTCCTTCTCACCTTTCCATATCCCTTTACCCTTAGTGTCCTCTACCCTCTCTTCTGTGTCCCTTTACCCACACTGTCCTCTCTTCTGTGTTCCTTTACCCACACTGTCCTCCCTTCTGTGTTCCTTTACCCACACTGTCCTCCCTTCTGTGTCCCTTTACCCACACTGTCCTCTCTTCTGTGTCCATTTACCCACACTGTCCTCTCTTCTGTGTCCCTTTCACCCATGATGTTCTCTAGATAGCTTCACTTCTGCCTTCATGCCATAGACACATATGTGGTTTTATCTATCTGTATAAAATTTAGAATCCACAAATGAAAGAGAAAACACTTGTCTTTTAGAGATTTATTAATTTGATTAATATGAAAGTAAACAACTAAATATAGCTTCAGGAAGTCCCAGAAACTGACTAAAGTCTAGATTCACTCAACCCCTCCCTGCTAGAGTAAGCTATAAAAGCTGAAAATCGCTTTCAGAGGATCAAAGCTAAGCTTGAAAGGACACTCTCCAACCTGCTGAGCTGCCTGTAGTCTGTTCAGTGTGCTCCAGGTTCCCAGAGATGTGAGCTGCCGAGCAAGCAGGGGTGGGCCTTGGTGACAGTCATCTTTGAGTCATTTCTGTTCCTGTAAGTAACCTCTCACTCATATTCCTGTAAGTAACCCCAGTAAAATGCATTGATGAGCCAAGTTAGACTTTGGTGGCATCCATATTTTGACCTGATGTGGGCGTTCTCTTTGGGGTGAGTAGACATGTGGGTTCCATCTCCCCAGGAAAAGTTCCATCATACAACAAAACAAAATTCTATGGGAAGAAGAGGACAACAAGAAAGTGAAGTGGGGAGAGAAAGGAAAGTTGCAGGATATGGAGCAGAAATACTTAACATACAATATATACTTGGATGAACAATTAAAAATGCTCAGAATAGTCCACTCACTCCAAAGGTCCTAATTCAAATACCATCTTCCACAGGGAGCCTTAAAACAAAGCGACAAACAAACAAACAACCCAACAACAGCAACAGCAAAACAGGTTTCTTCATTGTTAGCTTATGTTGTTACAGAAGCCGTAGACTTTTGTATAGAAGAGTTTGACTTTGGGAATACCCACAGACCATCATTGATTTAAAACCCTAAAATCAAATGGGAAAAGTAATTCTGAAAAGTAGGACAGGAATATATTCTGGAAAACCATTCTAGAAAAAGAATGAGTATTTCAGGCTGCCTTTGGGGGTACTGACAAGAGACCCACAATTACATGGGGGAAGGGTTATGGGCAAGGGAACAAGGGGTGTACAGAGTGAAGTAGCCTTGGTCAAACTTCAGTCTGGTTCTGGGTCAGTGGAGATGAGGCTGCCTCCAGGAAGTCAAGTTGTTCCAGAGAATGACTCTGTTCCCACGAAGGGATTATGGCTGTACTTGGAGCAGTGGGGCAAGATTTGGAGACAAATTCTTCCAGATTTTTAAAATATCTTAAAGTCTATCATTGTAGCTTCTTCAGTGTGAAGAGGGTCAGAAAAAGGTAGAAAAATTTAGGATTCACCAGTCTTGTATTTCCAGTTCCTAATGATTTACCTGTCGATGTGCAGAACTGAGCCAGGATCTGACCCCAAAATTAGATCAAAGGGACAGAGGCAATGTGAAGACAGATGCAGGAGTGCCCTGCACTTAGCCAATCATCAACCAGAAACAGGGAGGAATCTGCTCTTAACAACAGCGGGCTCTAAGTCTCTACCACAATATCTCAGTGTTGCACCCTTCTGGGATCTGTTTGGGATCTGGGACACGAGGGTTTCCTTTGCTCCACTAGTATCCTAAAGCTACCACGACCAAATATCAGGTACAGAGTGGCTTAAATCAGGGTGATTTACTTACTGCCGTGGAATTCTGCAGGGTGGAAGTCCAAAAATGAGAGCCTTGGCAGGCCTGGTTGCCCTCCAAATACATGAGAGAGTGTGAAATATATTGTGGGGTTGTCTTCTGGATTATTAAGATTCCTTTATTGGTGGCAGCATCCCTCACCCCTCCCCTGTGTGTGTGTGCACATGTGTGTTTGTGTGGTATGTGTTTTATTTTTTAAGTTGGCATACAAGGTATTAGCATCACGGTGTTTTCAAACAAAGTGTGTTTTCATGACCTCCCCACCCTTGAATCCCTCTGGGTCTCTGTTTCTTTGATACACTGTTTTCTCAGTGTGCATCCTGTATGCAATTTTCTCCTCATAACAGTTCTGGTTATGTTGAATCAAACTCCATCTTTATGACTTCACTCTGACTGGTTGCTTTTGTAATGATCCTGTCTCTACAAAAGGTCACCTTCTAAGCTACTGGGCGGTCAAGGTATACAAACCTAAATCAACTCACACTACCAACTGTAACATGTCAACAAACTGAGGTACTGTCTTGTGTGAGTGCTGTCGATTGTTTCTTCCAATGCTTGGTTTCTTCTGGATCTCTTGATAGTGGTTTGTATATAAGGAAGCCATGAAGTATAGAGAGGTGGTACTGTCTGATGTTTGAGGCATGCATTCTGAATGGGAGTCTTCGGACCTTTAAGGGAACAAGAATTGATTCTAAAGATAGAGGAAGACATGCTGTTTTATTTATAAGGCAAGATACACACACTATAATTAAATACTTAAGGGAGACTTACAATATATAAGCAGTGTATTAGAAATTAAATTTTGTATGGGAAGACAATTTGAGAAAGTAATTGTTTCAGAGTCTCTTGGGTGATGATATCAGATGTTAAGAAATACTGTTATGTGTGAAATCTTATGTAGGAAGCCTCTAGCTTGTCTCTTCCTTGTCAAGTCCATCTTGTACTTGATCATAGTGAATATACACAGAGGTCATTAGTGTCATGTCTTGAAGAATGATCCATACATGTTTGACATAGTGCTTAGTAATTGCTAAGTACTGGTGTGATTGGCTGACATAAGCTGTTGTAAGGGTCAAAATCCGTGGTTTCAAAGGCTCCAAATTTCAGCAGTGCAGCCGAGGATCTGACCTGTAGTGCTACGTGTACATGCATGCCAGGGCAGGAGTTTTGTTAGTACATGTCCCTCTCCCATCAGAAGAAGTGCCACTTGAAGTGGTTTGGATTTTATTTCATTTGAGTGTGTTCTTCACGGATTTGAATGATGGAAGTTTAGACTGCCGGTGTGATGTAAAATGGAAATAAATCAAAGCTACATTGAGGTTCTATTTTACCCCAGTCAGAGTGGCAAATGCTGACGAAGGCAGAAGGGAGGGCAACCCTTGCACTGGGCATGTAAGCCAGTGAAGCCACTAAGAAACTCAGACTGGAAGTTTCTACCAAGGAAACGGATCTTCTGTATTAGCAAGTTATACTACAAAGATCTCCAACTCAGCACATTATAGAGACCTCAGCACATCGATGCTTATGGTGACCTGTTCACAACAGCTGCTATGCTCAAGAAAAGGATTAAGAACATGCGATATACACACATGGGCAAAATTTTAGTTTTCTCATATTTGGGAAAATGGGTACAGCTGGAGATTTTCATATTGGAGACATCAGATTAGAGATAGAGGCACAATTGTCTTGACTGCCATTTTGTTCCCAGACATGTATCTACATATCTCTCCCCTAAGTTCACAGTAGGTTCTCAGTATACCTGTTGAGTGAACTGATGTAAAATGGAGTGTTCAGATCTCAGAGCCTCTCTATAACCAGGATTTTAGTCATACATGTGCACTCATCACTAAGTCAGGGTGAAGCCAGGATGGTCTATAGTCCTTGACAGCTATGATGGAAATGCTGAGTGGGCAGGTAGGTGACAGCTGCCTTGGGTGATACTAAACAGTGTCCAGAGCTGACAGTCACGAAGCATGACAATGCCAGAAGGGGGTTTTCAAATTGCAGCTTTTGTGTGTGTCACGCTTTACCTGACAACATCAGGGGCTGCGAGGTGGAGGATGCGCCTTCTGAGCTTTAGGAGACTCCCCAGTTCTCAGCCATGTTGAGAATGGACTATATAGCTTTATTCTTTCATTGTTCACATGGAGAAGTTGAAGCTCAAAGAGGAAGATGGCTTATGTAGACATGTTGCAGCTGTAGCTTTTACTTCCTCCCAAGAGGTAGTCCTTGTCACAGGAGACACCAATATGACCTTAACTCTGTCTCTCAAGAGAAGCAATATATAACCATGATTAGATGCACGCTCTGGAGACAAACTCAAGTCTGCCAGAGCTTTGTTCCTCCGGATGGGACCCAATGCCCACTGCCTCCATCTACCTATCTGTACTTTAGAAGATAGGGAGTCCTAACTTGAAAACAGCAAGAATTAAACAGTGTTAATTTCCTTAGGAGACCTGACAGAATCAACAAAAAATAGGATAATTATTACAAAATCACAAAAATTATTTATCTAATGCTCAGACTTGTCTAGCACTCTGTATTTACATTTGCTGCACTGGCAACCCTGCCACTGAGAGTGTGGAGGGGATGATCAGTGAGTGGAGGGGATGCTCAGTGAGTGTAGGGATGACCAGTGAGTGGAGGGGATGACCAGTGAGTGGAGGGGTGACCAGTGAGTGGAGGGGATGACCAGTGAGTGGAGGGGTGACCAGTGAGTGGAGGGGATGACCAGTGAGTGGAGGAGTGACCAGTGAGTGTAGGGATGACCAGTGAGTGGAGGGGATGACCAGTGAGTGGAGGNTGACCAGTGAGTGGAGGGGATGACCAGTGAGTGGAGGAGTGACCAGTGAGTGTAGGGATGACCAGTGAGTGGAGGGGATGACCAGTGAGTGGAGGAGTGACCAGTGAGTGTAGGGATGACCAGTAAGTGGAGGGGTGACCAGTGATGGAGGGTGACCAGTGAGTGGAGGGGTGACCAGTGAGTGGAGGGGTGACCAGTGAGTGGAGGAGTGACCAGTGAGTGTAGGGATGACCAGTGAGTGTAGGGGTGACCAGTGAGTGGAGGGGTGACCAGTGAGTGGAGGGATGACCAGTGAGTGGAGGTATGACCAGTGAGTGGGGGGATGACCAGTGAGTGGGGGGATGACCAGTGAGTGGAGGAATGACCAGTGAGTGGAGGGATGATCAGTGAGTGGAGGGATGACCAGTGAGTGGAGGGATGACCAGTGAGTGGAGGGATGACCAGTGAGTGGAGGGATGACCAGT
>NC_034601.1:8469595-8492785 GCF_900095145.1 Mus pahari | reverse complement strand
ACCAGTGAGTGGAGGGATGACCAGTGAGTGGAGGAGTGACCAGTGAGTGGAGGGATGACCAGTGATGGAGGGATGACCTGTGAGTGGAGGGATGACCAGTGAGTGGAGGTGATAACCAGTGAGTGGAGGGATGACCAGTGAGTGGAGGGATGACCAGTGAGTGGGGGGATGACCAGTGAATGGAGAGATGACCAGTGAGTGGAGGGGTGACAAGTGAGTGGAGGGATGACCAGTGAGTGGTAAAATTTGCAATATTGTATCATTTTATCATTGTGGCCTCACCTCCCTTTTGCCAGCCCCTCACAGACGAGGTAATCCTTCATAACCTTATTAATTTGATTTCCAATAATTTTAGAGCACACAAACCGAAGCCGAGTGCCAATTAGACCTTTTCACTGTTGAGCAAACACTCTCTCCAAAGTAAAATAAATTCATGTTCAAAACTGGCTCTCGGTGTGAGCACTCAGAACACTGCAGTAGACAAGAGGTTTTTATGAGTTTTTACACATTTGAGAAGTTGCTGGTTTCACCGTTAGAATAATTTTAGTTTGTGTTAAAAGAAGGTTCCCTGGGCAATGTGTTCTCAACCTAGTGTGGGCTCACAGTGCCACCTGAGCAAATGAACCCTGTTAATAGAACTAAGTTAAATTTTATTTTCAAAGTAATGGCAAAAGATTAGGGTTTAAAACAAACCTGATGCTAATTATCTGTTTGTCTTTGGACAACACATTTCTCATTTGGGGGATTCTTGTATCCTGTTTAAAAATAGAGCCATCGTATCACATGACCCTTTACAGGGCCCTTGCCTTCCTCTTTTCCACCTAGGCTTCTGTTTGAGGAAACAATAAAGAGCAGGCAAGGTAAATGTCTCAACCATGGTTGGCTGTGGCTGTCCCCGGCCAGGAGGGGTAGAACAGACAAGGATTCTGCCCTAGGGCCTATGCTCTATGGCAGAACCCACGGTCCTCAGCCTAGCATGTGCTTGCTGACATCAGCTGGCAGCTTGCAGAAGTCATGGTCCCAGTCAGAGACTGAGCTAGCCTGCTGAAGGATCAAGCATTCTTAAGCAAGGGAGTTGTTGGGAATCTGCCACTGGGAACCAGAACCTCTGGCCCAGCAGGCTCCTGTTGTCTAATTTTGTCCTTCCTCATATACTTCTCAAGCTCACCCCACAACCTCCTGGAAGATCTCATGTGATCACATGGTTTGGCTCACTAGGATCCCCCTAGCTCTCAAGGGAGCAGCAGCAATCTAGTCACAGCTAGATCTACTTCTGGCTGGAATGCGTGTTTGCAACTACCCTTCCTTCTTGGATCACAAGCCTTCTGCCTGTGTCCACACTGTAGTCTAGCGTGCACTCTTCTCAGTCTATTGCTACTCTGAATTTCATTTCTTCGACTGTAGTGAGAGCGTTTGAGTGAACAGAAGAATTTAGATTCATTTACTAAACCCAAGCAGCACAGTATATTCTGGGCCACACGAGTGATCTTATTTTCATGCATCCTCTGTGGTCTTCCCTTCTTCTAAAACTCCTTGTATTCTCCTACATGTAGAACACTATTCTGAATTTCTACAACCTTGTTTATATAATTTTTTTGTAAATTTCAATAAACAGCACAGAATGTACAAATTAGTATGGTGTCTTAAACTTTTCCTGAAAAGAATAAGAATTAGTACATTATGTAGCTTACTTTTTCTATTTAGCATTTGTTTGAGACTATTTAAATCCAGTTTGTTCATTTTAATATCTGTCTAATGTTCTATTGCATAAGTATTACTACTCTTTTGGTCCACCATGGCACATTTTTCTTTCTATCACCGTGATATTTAGAAAGACATATATTCACATATCAGTGATTTTACTCTTAGAGAATTTCATTCCTAACAGCCAAGGTATTTGATGATACACCCAGCTATGTGACTATTTATTTAGACAAATGGTTCTCAACCTGTGGGCCATATCCTTTTGGGATTCCTGTCACAGAGGACAGATATCAGATATCTTTCATATCAAACATTTACATTATGATTCATACGAGTAACAAAATTATAGTTAGGAAGTAGCAACAAAATAATTTTATGGTTGGAGTCATTACAACCTGAGGTATGTTAATTTAAAATATCATTTCTCTTTCACCAAAACCAGAACCGACAAAAGAATTTGCTCTAATCCAAGAAAACTATCACTTTCCTACCACATGTGAGTGCACATGTGTGTGCATGGGTGTGCATTAGCATGTGTGTGTGTGTGTGTGTGTGTGTGTGTGTGTGTGTGTATGTGTATGTATTTTAAAAGTCTTCTATCATTGGGGTTGTGGCTCAGTTGACAGAGTACTTGCCTAGACAAACAAACCATGAGTTTGACCCTCGCATCACATAAAATAGGTGTGGTAGACCAAGTGTAAAATCCCATCTAAGCACTTGGGAGTTTGAAGAAGGAGGATCAAAATTTAAAGTCATTCTCAGCTATATAGCAAGGTAGAGATCTGCCTGGACTTCAGACAGACAGGCAGGCAGACAGTCAGACAGACGGATAATCCCTTAGTGTTGAAACAAATCCATTTTTTTTTTCATTTTTCTCATCCCTGTAACAATTCCCCCCTTCCAACACATAAGTTTTAAGACCTACATAACACACTTCATTTCTGAGGCTGCATGGGCCTTTCTCCGGGTGGTTAGAATCCTGACCCTCGTTTTGTTTTCTATTCCTAGGTGGAAAGTAATACTGTGAGTGTGTGTGTGAGTGTGTGCTTCTTAGAAACAGGCGATAATCCACACCACCAAATATCCTCAAAATCCTCTTTCCCATACTAACTGTCTGGAAAGATAGCTCTAGGATTCCAGAAGGGGAAACCCATGCCTACTGTTCTACCTAGTAGAAGTCTCTACTCAGAAATGCCTCTGCTGTAATCAGACTGATTGAGGGACCCGCTTAACTACTTGAAGCCAGTCTGAGAAGTCTTTGGAAGAAGCCTTTCTGAACTATTGAAGACTATCAGTAAGAACACTGGATTTGAATTGAAACTAGGAGCTCTATGGCTTGGGTGCCTGAGGGATGCCCAGGGTATGTAATGAGATATCTGTGTATTTAGCCCAAATTCTAGGGGTAAGAGATCAGCTTAGACATGTATGTGTGGGATGTGTACATGCATGAGCACATGTGGTGAGTGTATGTGTGCACATATGTGTGTGTATGTGCGTACATGTGTGCATGAATGTGGTGTGTGTGTATGTGTACATGTGTGCATGAGTGGTGTGTGTGTGTGTGTGTGTATGTGTGTGTGCATGAGTGTGGTGTGTGTGTACGTGTATATGTGTGCATGAGTGTGGTGTGTGTGTACATACTTGTGTGCTTGAGTGTGTGTGTGTGTGTGTGTGTGTGTGTGTGTGTGTGCGTGAATGCTTGGACAGACATCTTCATTTCCCCTCTCTCCTACTATTATTTATCTTGTTTAATACTAGAAGCAGACTTTTCTGTCCTAATAATGAGAAAGTCAACTGAGTTCACAAACTGTTCAAAATCTCAGTTTCCCCCTTAAGAGCAATATGAATATAAACAAATGACTTGCTTGCTCTGGGATTCAGATTCATATTCTAAATAATGGAAACAATAATGATATTTCCCTATTTTCTTTGGGAGGAGCAAATGTTAGTTCATCTGTAGTGTCTGACTTTCTAGAGTAAGAGTGTGATAAATGTTACCATGGGTGGCCTCTTCCCTTCTTGTTTTATATGTGCAGTTTGCCTTCCTTTAAGCCCCAGCATGACTGGTACTACAGAGTAAACACTGTGTGGGTGCCTAGCATTCATAAGTACTCAACACATGGTAATTCCTCAAAGCATGATTGCTAAGTGGTTGTTTGCAAATGTTGAACACTTTTAGTAGTTTTACCCTGGCCAGCAGCTTAAAACCAAGTTTAGACTGTGTCTTAGTTCTGTGTGTTGAATTGATTTGAAGAATGACTTTTCTGTCTGATCTTTGAGACACAATATAAAGTATGCACGCATGCTATGTTCTGTACTTTTCTATTAGAAGTTTGAGGAATGGAGGTTTATTCTGGGTCAGTTCAAGAGTGTAGTCCACCATGGTGGGGGTGGATGAGGAAGGAGCCAGGGATGCTGGTCACATTGCATCCACTGTCAGGAAGCAGAAATGGATGGATGCTCGTCCTCAGTATGCTTTCTCTTCTTTTCTTCTGTTCCGACCCCCAGGCCATGTGATGGCGTTGCTTACCATCAGGATGAGTCTTCCCATCTCAATGAACCCAATCTAGGAAATATTTCACAGATATGCCACAGGCTTGTCTGCTGAGTGACCCTATATCCTGTCATGTTGACAATCAGTATTAACCATGCTAACTATGAATGTATTAACTCAGCCATTTATCATCAGATCTTTCCTATCAAACAGGGGTCTAGTGGCTAGAGCTATTGGAATTATATGGACCTGAAAGCAAATCTGTGGTACCACCAGACCCATTGAATCAGAATCTATTCCTGGGAGATTTGCCAACATAATTCGATTCAAATTGTGTTTATTGGATGTTCACCACATATTAAAAACACTCCCAGCTGTGGGTATGGCTCAGCATAGAACACTTACCCAGCAGGCACAGAGCCCAGTCCAGTCCTGAGTACTCCAAACAAGAGTGTCACCACCACTAACTAAAGCAACCCCATTCTCCTTAAACAGACATGCTGATTCTGTGTATACAACAAACAATGAAAAAAAAATGGTGGACAAAAGGCTCAACACTGTGTTAAACTGAAGCACTGATTTTTGAGCAGTCTACAAAATCTCTTTAATTGATGTAAACTACTGAAATGAGACACGGGATGCTTTTTTTTTTTTTCAACAGATGCATAACTGGTGGAAGATTTGTACACGCATTTTGCCAATGAATAATATGTACCCTTTTGGACTATGGAGGTAGCAGTAGCATGTGGTAAGAACACCAGCAGGCGATCTATGTATGCACTTCAACAAGAGACAATCTAGAAAGTTTTCTAGAGGGTTTTCTTTTCTGTGAGATGAAATTGTACTTGGGGAAAACTTCTTGACCTACAGATTTATTCCACTCCTGTCCTGATTTTCCTTTAGAGGTTCAAATCCATGAGTTCCCACGGTTGTACATTCAGAAGACATTCTTGAGTTATATCTCCATTTCTAACAATCAGAACATGTTGCTCTAAGTATTTCTGCAATTCATTACACACAGACATTGAGGGTGTTAAGTAGGATAAAGCATGCTGCATGCCTTACACCATGCCTGGCATAACGTGTGTCTTTCATACATGTACAACACAGGTAAACCAGCATTCTCAGGACCTTGCTGCCAGAGACAATGCTATAGAGAGGTTAAGAACCCAAGCCTGATGCACATTGCCCTGGACTTGAAGGTCAATTCAGCCCTTTACTTCAGGTGTGACTTCATGGGTAGTTTATGGACTCTTCAAGGCTATTTTCTGGGCCCAATGCTACCCACTGGCCTACACAGAAGCCTAGACAAATGCTTGTGCATAAACCACTAAGCACAATATTGAATAGCTAGTATGAGGTAGGTATTAATATTCAACATCACTATCCTTTTGGGAACAGAGCTGTTTTGTCCCAAGTTTCCAGGTATTGGATTCAGTTTCCCTAGATTATTCTTAGTAGAGATGCATGATGCTGTGTCAGCATCTGCCCTTGTTACTTCACCATTCCTGGCTAATTCTTCATATTCTCATCCTGTGGGTGCAGAAGTTGAGCTCCTAATGTTGCCAGAAACACATCAGTATACACCAACCAAAAAAAATTAACCAAATACAGGTGTGCACCATTAGAACTGTCACTTACATTATCTAGGAAAAAATTATATCCATAGCTGATGAGTTCATCAAAGAGCATAGTTATTTAGACACAGAGAAAGACAAAGACTCTTCAAGAAGTTAATCCAAGAATAAATGCAATCGGAAATGATCTTTCAGATGCCGCTTATTATCAAATTGTCTCCTTAATAAAAATATTCCCTGGTGTTCATTGTAATTGGCTATTGTCAGTTTAATATTGTCTATATGATATAATGTCTGCTGAATAACACTAATGAATGGAGATAATTATATTTGGGTGAAAGAGCCATCTTGCTTATTCACTGAAAGGCACCCCCCACACACAATTGTGCAAGCTGAGTGAATACAGAATGGGGAGCATCCTGTGTTGCTTGTTCTAAATTTGCCTCTTTGTTTTCTCAGGGTGTCTCTTGCCTTTCTACGATCCAACATCTAAAGTAGCAAGATGATTGCTTTTCTTTCCTCCTTGTGGTATTTACATCAAAGGCAATTGCTTCTTCCTCCCCAGATTCTGGTCTATTTTATATCCCATTAAAGATCTTTTGAGCATAGCTTTTCCAAGAGGAACTCAGACAAATGTCAAAGGCATCAGGAATCCATCAGTGTGTACTAAGCAATAAAGATGAAGAACACATTTAGATAGTCTGAGTGGGTTATCAAAGACTGTAGTGGACTTTGTTTTGCTTCTTGAATTTATTTTTTTTTATTTATTTATTTATTTATTTATTTATTTATTTATTGTGTTTGCACATGAACATGTGTGTGTGTGTGTGTGTGTGTGTGTGTGTGTGTGTGTGTGTGTGTGTGTGTACATGTGTGCAGGAATACAGATATAAGCTCAGGAATCCTTCCTCAGTTGCCTTCCATCTTTCATTTGAGGCACGGTGCTAGCAGCTGTCCAGTGAGCTTGCAGAGATGCACCTGCCTCTGCCTCACATCTCACTGTCACTATGGGTGCAGGTGTACCCCACTGTAGCATCTCACTGTCACTATGGGTGCAGGTGTACCCCACTGTAGCATCCCACTGTAGCAGCTTTCCTCACATTTAGAAACCAAGCACTTTGCCAACCACGCTTTCTCCTCAGCCCGTCTTTTCCTTCTCACAGGCGATCTCGTGTCTTTCTACCTGCTTCTGTTGCAGCTCAGAACATGTCTCCTAGTCATGTCTTGCTGGGCCTCCCAACCCCCTCTATTGTCACTGCCTCTCTTGATGGCTGTCACTGCTTCTTTTAGTATTCATTTCACCATTCTTCCCTTCGGCAAATGTTTCCTCAGCATTTTAGGTGATTGTTACTCTGGTGAGAACCCGAGATAAGATGGAAAACAGAATAGATATAGAAAAAGAAAAAGAAAAATCCCTTCAGAGAATTATATTTCAGAGGAGACATGCAAGGAGCAGCCCCAACTAAAATCACTCTAAATTTCACTAGGCCCCACACTGACTTCAACGTTGGGTGTATCCAAGCAGAAACAGTGTTCCCCAAGCCTGGTTGTCCTCACACACTGTGCCTTATGCTCACAAACTCTACATTTCTCTCATCTCTGTGTATCAGGAGTCCGCACAGAATATTGTCCCAGTGGTAGAGTAGTGTTTAATTGTTTGCTAAGTTCAATACAATGTACTTCATTGTGGTGGTTTGACTAAGAATGACCTTCATAGGCTCATATATTTGAATGCTTAGTCACTAGGGAGTAGAACTATTTGAAAGAATTATGAAGATTCGGAGGTGCAGGTGTGGCCTTGTTTGAGGAAGTGTGTCACTGGAGGTGGGCTTTGGGCTTTAAGAAGCCAAGACCAGATGCAGTATCTCAATGTCTCCATCTGCTGTTTGCAGCTCAGGATGCAGCTCTCAGTAGTGCTCTAGTGTTAAGCGCACTCCCATGCTCCCTCCATAATGACAGTGGACCAAGTCTCTGAAACTGTAAGCAAGACCCAGATTAAAGGCTGTCTTTCCTAAGAGTTGCCTTGGTCATGGTGTCTCTTCACAGCAATAAAATTGTGACTAAGACACTCTTCTTTCCAAAGGGATAACAATCTCCAATACAAGTGAACCCTACAGGGAAACCCAGATGTATTGTTATCTGCATAGAATCCCTCCTGTGGGTAAAGACTCTGAGTTGAGAGAAGTCACTTGGGGGGCTGATAAGAAGTCAGTGGCTTGGGGTGTAGCGAAGAGATGAAGGAAAAGGCTATGCAGCTGAGTGAGAAGACGGGTGTGAGTGTTGTCTCTGCACAGGGTGAGGAAACAACGGGAGTAATATAAACAAAGTGGAGAAGGTGGCACCCATTAAAGAGAGGATACCAGAGAGAAGCCAGTGACACAGCATGAGGTTAAGACAGAGATGGGATGAAGGAACAGATCAAATCCTTCAGCCCCAAGAGAACCCAAACAGTTCAACAGCAGAAAATTCTTTTTGGTATTTTCCTATAGCTTTAAGTAGAACACCTTCCAAATTTTCACACACACCCTATAATCTCAAATACAAGTTATCCATTCATAAACATGGGAGTGTTTTTGTCAGTGTTGGTGTGTATAGGAAACAGTGAAGTGGCTGGGTTTTATATCTATGACATCACAGTGGGGCCTGACACCAGGATTGGGCAGTGGTAAGGTTACCTTAATGATTAACTTAACTTTAGTTAATTTAAGATTGACTGAGTTAGGACATAACTATTGCTCTTTTTACTAAGACCCCAGCGATCACTATTGCAGCTGCCAATACAGAGTATTAAACACTCATAGCAGAGAGAGGCAGAAGAGGGACCTGAACACGAAGCTATCTCCTCCTACAAATTTGTGGCATAAGAACTGTTTTAAATACATGCTTCACAGATGTGGAACCAAGACTTAGTAACATTAAGTGAACTTCTCAGTGCTCCATAACTAGTAACTATAGCAATGAAGCTTGACCTCCAGCATTTCTGACTTCAAAACCCACACTTATTTAATGCATATTTATTCATGATACACAATAGTGAACAACTGTATATATGTGAATCTATACATTAATATATACAGAAATTAATGGTTAAATTAAGGCCCATTTAACCAATAGTGCAAAGTAGAGGGGTCACCAGGATGTGTGGAGGAGGAAATGTCATGAGATGGTGGAGCAGGGGGAAATGTCTAAGAATGTGTGTCAGGTAGCATAGTGTGGGGATGGGCTACATTAGGAATATGGAGTTACTTAAGACATCAGGACCTAGCCAGGCGGTGGTGGCACACGCCTTTATTCCCAGCACTTGGGAGACAGAGGCAGGCAGATTTCTGAGTTCGAGGCCAGCCTGGTCTACAAAGTGAGTTCCAGGACACCCAGGGCTATACAGAGAAACCCTGTCTCGAAAAACAAAAACAAAAACAAAAACAGGAACAAAAACAAAAACAAAATTATAAAAAAAAAAAAAAAAAAAAAAAAAGACATCAGGATCCGAAAGAAGGAGCAAAATTCACTTGCCTGATCTCCATGCATTCACTCCGGTAATCTCGGACAATTTGATCACTCAGTGCCTTGATTTTGTCATCCAAAAACGGGAATGAAAATGGCACTCAGGGGTGAGGTAAGGTGTGCGAAGCTCAAGATGCTTAGCTAAAACAAAATGCCAGCGAAGGTCAAAACAGAGAGAGCAAGGCAGCATTAAGAAGCGATGGACTGGAGGACAGGAAGGGATGCCTTTGTGTGATTTCTAACGCAAGCAGCTCAGGGGTAGTGAAGCCTCTAACTGCAAGGGATGATCCTGGAAGGGAGGCATAGCTGCTCAAAGCAAAGTGTTCCTCCATAGAGACTGTCGTTCCATTTTCTCTAAGAATAACAGAATAACAAGAGCCATTTGGGAAAAGAGGAGACAGAGTTTTATATATGTTTACGGTGACATTAAGTCATTCATTTCTGTGAAAAATGAGGACTGTATAGTATCAGAGAAACAAAGGACCTTTAATATGATGCAATGTCAACCCGAGTCTGTATGCAAGCAGACCCTGAGGCCAGGACATGAGTGCAGGTACCATCTGTAGAGAGGACCTGGCACTGTGGCACTGTGGCACCATGGCACTGTGGGAGGAGTACAAAGGGGAAGGGCAAGATGTCTTTATTGGAGTCATTACTGCTGTGAGCAAGAAGATATCATCTTTTAGGTGGAATGGAGCCCAGCATGATCCTCTGGAAAGCCCAATGCTGTGGCATTTACCCATGGACTTGCTTCCCATTGGCTGACCTTTGAGCACCTGGTGCAGATTTCCTGCCCTTCCAAATCCCACCTATGAGTGACAGGAGTCAGCTGGCACCATTTTTGTCAAAATCCCTTCAGTCAGAAACATAAGGTTGCTGGAGTGAGCCTCGGCTGCAATACAACCAAGGGTTGAACCCAGTGCGCATGACAGTTGTCTGAGTGGTCTAGCCTGACCTAGCTCTCTCCACTTCCTCCTGGTTGTTCCCAGGGATAACTATACAGCACACAAGAAGTGCAGTATTCTGAGATAGGAAAGAATTATCTGCAACAGTACAGGCTGTAGTCCAGCTCCCCTGAAGCCCAAAGACAATGTCCCCTTGGGCATCAACCTCACGACTCTCATTGCCTTGAGGCATAAGACCCAATGTGTGCTGCTCTCCAGCTTCCCTCAGCTACTGTGCAAGTAGAGTGTGCACAGCTGAGACTCACCCACTCCAGGGCTCAGGCACATCATGGATAAATACTTCAGTGGTCCCTTGCTACCAATGTGTTGTAAATCAACTTCTTGTTGCATGCACAGAGCCTTGTGTCTCACCAGACTTCATTAAATTGGGAACCAGGGTTGACTCTCTTTTCTCAGAGGAAAGAGGCATCAAGAACCCACAACATGCTAGGAAAAGAGAAGTAAAAATAAACTTCAAACTCTACAAAAAGACTTGGAATGTGTAAATATTTTCAATGTCATTTAACATATGACTCGGGGATTAGAGATGGGAGAGTTAGGTGTTAAGTTAGGGGTGGGACTCACAGTAGACGTAATCTAAAACCTAGATAGCCATCCACCCCTCCATGCAGTCAGCCTCCAGTTAATAATTCTATTAAGGTAAGAACAGAAGTGGCACTAATTCCACTCTCCTATTCTCCCCAGCTCTAATTACTAAAATTCTGCTGACTTATTATTGTGCAGACCAGGACCTAAAAATACCCATTTTAAAAGGAGAGTAGATTTCTTGGCAGAATATATAACACAAGAGCCATGGAGAATCTGAATGGGATATTAGTCCCCACTTGGAATCCAGTGGATGGGAATTTCAGCTCTCAGTTCAATCAAGAACTTCTATCCCTAGGAGTGCAGAGCTATTAGAGGTCCCAGCTTCTGGTCTCTAAGGAGGAATTCCAGAAATTCCTTCTGTAGTCAGCTTAGTCAGCAATGTACACTGCACACTGGACTCTCTTGTTCTGTTTGCTTCATTTTCATAGGTCCCAATACGGTTTGGGCCTGAAAGCATTCTGTCTTCTAGGCCAGTGAACCATAGGATGAGCATCTTCCTGCCAAGCTGGAACAGCAAAGGTGTTAGTGCTCTTGACCCCTGGATCACAGAACCCTTGACCTTCTGATGGAAGTTGATGGATGTCAAGCGTTGTGTAGGGGAGGGGATATTCCCCCTCTTGACGGCATCCAGGCTTCCCACTGTCGGGCACTTAGAACTCTGCTGAATATATCCTGAGAGAGAACACAAAGCCCCAAGGGACAGAATTCTCTGCTTTGGTTCTTAAAAAATGGAGAGGAGGTAAGAGGTAAAGGGAGGGTAAGAGTCAGAAGGTAAGAGGAAGAGTGAGGAAGTGTGATCCCAGCCACATGTTCATGGATTATTTAACATGGATTGGTAATAGAGTGTGTGTGTGTGTGTGTGTGTGTGTGTGTGTGTGAGAGAGAGAGAGAGAGAGAGAGAGAGAGAGAGAGAGAGAGAGAGAGAGAGAGAGAGAGAGAGAGAGAGAGAGAGAGAGAGAGAGAGAGAGAGAGAGAGAGAGATCTTTCAACCTGCAGGCAGGCATGCTGCTCCTCCCTGCCTGTTCCAAGTAGACATCACCAATTGATCAAGCCTTGTACTTTTCTGACTTTCGACTGTCTCTCATCTCTCATCCCAGACTCACATACAGTAAGCACCTATCAAATGGAATGAGATCGTATGATACCTTTCCTACTTAGGAAAGATTTGTCTGAAAAAGGAAAATTCGCCTTCAAATGGGACTGGATCCATCACAGAGGCATATTGAACTATCCCAATCTTCAGGAACTGATGGTGTCCCAACTTGCCACTGAGATTGTGATTATACAATAACAAGGAGGTGCTACCTGGAGCTGTCTGCCCCTTCCCAGAAGCAGGCACCGATAACATGTTCATGCCTTTATGTCAGCCCTTGTCCGCTCGACACGTTTTACTGCTGACTGTAGTTTGTGATCAAGTGGCAGCAGACTGTGACTCCACCTCTCCACTTACTGTTCCCAAAAAGCATCCAAGAAACAAATAACTGAAGAAATTCCACTTGTGGATCATGTAACTTTTTTGTTTATTATTTTTATGGTCCCAATGCTGAGGATGAATATTTTAAAAGATTTATTTATTTCTATTTTACGTGCATGCGTGTTTAATTAGCATATATGTATGTGCACTACGGGTGTTCCTGGTGCTAGTTGAAGCCAGAAGACGACAACAGATCCCTTGGAACTAGAATTACAACCCAGAGATTTGTAAAACCATCATGTGGATGCCAGGAACCCAAGGTCTTCTGCAAGAGCAGCAAGCGTTCTTAGCTACCAAGTCATCTCTCCAGCTCCACAGGATGGAGACTTAAAGGAAGGATAAGAAGTAAATGCGCCAGATTACACCTTCACTATCAAATGAGTAAATGACAGGTTAAAATCATCATGCCCGCATACATGGCCAGATGGTGGCAAAGACAGAAGGGTCTTTATAAATTGACTAAAGGAGAAAAACTGTCATTGTCATCCCAGTCCCAAGGAAAGAACACCTCCAAGGCAGGCAGGCATGGTCCCTCTAGTTGAATACTTTACACATTCGAGCCTTGCGGTGGTGCTTTAGGTCTGTGTAGCGTGTGAGGCTCTGGACAGGTGGGAACCCACACTTCTGAGTGTGGCAACCCTAGATCTAACTTGGAATCCAAGCTGTCAGGTTTTATTGTTTTATAATTTAAGAAAGATAGAGTTGGGGAATGAGATTTTTTTTTGAGTTGGCTTCTTCAGATCAGTCATTTTACGCGTAACGAGTGGAGATTTTTATAGCTCAGATTATATTTGTATATAATTGTTAACTGATCTGCAAATTGTAATACATATATTTGCAATTATTAAATGCCCAAGGCAAAGAAGTAAATGTGTTCCTCAGCTTAGGCACGCACGACTGAGGGCATGGGCTGGGAAAATGTTGAGGTGCAGAGCCTGAAGGGACTATTCTGTAGCCCTTACATCTGTTCTCCACACTTTCGCCCGACGCCCCTTCTTTCCTGCCTGTTTTGATGCCATCAAAGCCTTTAGATTTGAGTCACAGTCAGAAGCAGCTTGGTGGATGCACACCCTGCCGTTGCTCGCTCTCCACTTGCCACAGAGAATCTGGGAAAAAATCTTTCTAGGAGAGCGGCGTGTTTGCTCTGCCATTGCCATTCCCCATGTTTGATCTGATGTTTCTTGCCCGGAGCTCTTATTTCAGGCTAGAGTAAATTATTTACTGATGTTAGCAACCGAGGCTTGTGTTATTCAAAATATAAGCCTGAAATACCCAAGCAGTCAGACATTACCAGCTGACTCTGTTTATGCTTTTTAGATGTAGAGACAGATCAAAGGGTGATTCATAATTATCCTAACACAATGTGATTTTTTTTTTCCAAGTGGAAGGAGGAGAAATGCAGTTTTCCCTGGTGACTAGATAGATGGTCAGAGATATGCACAGCAGTTTGAGCAAATGCTAATTTCTCTTCCTTAAAACTCCGGCATCTAGAAGGAACAAGGAGGGCGTCAGAACCTTGGCTGACTTAAAGTGATCCTAGCTTCGCCTTGTATATCAAGAGTCCTTGGATTATTCTTGACCAACAGGCTGCCTGCTGGCTGCTCCTTCTGCCCTCTCTGGTGCCAGTCCACAAGTTTCTGGAGTTGGTTCCCATTTTTTTTCTTGCCCTGGTAGTGCTGACAGTGACTGCCTGGAAGCATTTCTCTCTGCCTTTTGGTGGGCCCCCATTGGAACAGTGACTGGTGGAACCGTGTAAGAAATCATGAAGACACTAGACTTTGATGTGACATGGCTCTGGATTTGAGTCCTGCTCAAATATCTGTCTGCTGTGTCACCGTGGGGCAAGGTCCCGATTCTTAAGTTCCTCGTGTGTAGAATAGGGACTTTATGAAAACTGGTGGGAAAAATGGTAATAGAAATTTATTTAATCTCTGCCCAAGGTTTTTATGTGGCCTTAGTTGTTTAAGTTCCCTAATAAGACAATCTTTATATTTACAATAAGTCTTAGGGAGAACAAATGCTGAGCAGCTGCCTTAAAACCTACTTTCCTATCAATAAACACGTGTTATTACTTACTATATTTCATTTGGGCCTCTCATAATATATATATATATATATATATATATATATATATATATATATATATATATATATATATATATATATATATATATAAGTATGACCATATAAGTTATATAAGAACATAAGATGTGTATATATAATCATGAAATATATAAATATGTTATATGCATAAGAATATACAATATATGTATAAGATATACATAGATATATAAAATACAAGAATATTTATGATATATTAAATATGTAGAATGTGTATATAGAAAAGAATACATGCATAGTTTGAGGGAAAGGAAAATGCTTAGGAGAGACTGATTTGGAAGCTAGGAAGTCCCAGGATAAACCATGTTCTAGCTTGAGAACCAGGGGGAACTAGTGTGCCTAAGTGCAAGTTACAAGCCCTAGACCCAGGGAAATTCAAACTGTCTCAACCCAAGACTAACAGCCTGCACGGTGCAGATCCTGCAATTTGACAACAAAGCCATGAGGACCCAGTACTTGGGCTCCAGAAGTGAGAGATCAAATTGCCATTTCTTTGCTTTGGGCTGTATCTGGGTTTCCAGCTGTTTGTTGCTTCCCGTGTCCACTAACTCAAATGTCTCCCTCTTCCAGGATAGCGTTGTAGATACATGTGGAAACTATGTCTTACTAGCTGTTGGAGTGTCCTGTAACCCAGCCACACTGACACTTGAAACTAACTTGGCAGGGTTTTCTCAGACACTGGTAACAGACCTCCTTAGTTCTATGGGACTAGCATGTGGCTGAGCCCCTCCCTTCCAAACCAGAGAGAAAACAAACCACTTATGTGTTTATCAAACAAAAGCAACCAGCACTCCAAAAGATCCAGCCACATATCCTCATAATTCTAAGACATCATATTGACAAGATACATCTCTATCTCTGTCTCCATCTCCGTCCCCGTCCCCGTCCCCGTCCCCGTCCGCGTCCCCGTCCCCGTCTCCGTCCCTATCCCTATCTCCATCTCTATCTCTCTATCTGTATATCTATCTATTGCCTATTTAATAGAGCCTTTCTTGGAGACAAAGACGCAATGTGTGTGTATCAGCTGCCAGAGTTTATGTTTCCAGGCATTGTAAGATGTGAAATATATACAGCTCCAAGATGAGTGCCAAGTCACATTAGCTAAAAGGACATTCATTAAAATAGAAATACTACAGCTGTCAAAAGATTAGATCTTGCAGCAGTGGATCTATTGATCCTTGATAGGAGGGTCCTTGGCACCTGACTTCTGTTTCTACCTGGAGGTCCTCAGGATCATGGTTCCAGTTCCCTGATAACATCACATTCACACCTTCAGATTTTGTTCTCTAAAACCCCAAACACTTTAGAATATGTATATGCATATATATATATGCATATATGATGTATATGTATATGCATATATACAACTATATTTTATATATATATATATATATATATATATATATATATATATATATATGTGTGTGTGTGTGTGTGTGTGTGTTTTCATATAGCACATGGTACTTGTGAAGGCCAAAAAAGAGCATAGGTTCCCCTGGAGCTGGAATTACAGATGAACCACCTGAGATGGGCGTTGGAAACTGAATGCAGTTTCTCTGGAAGAGTAACAAGCACTTTTAAACGTTAAGGCATCTCTCCAGATTCATGTTTCTTTCTTTAGACTAATTTTACATTTTTTAAAGAACTCAGAGCTGCCCTTTTTGGAACCTCCATTCTTTGAACTCCTCATGCTGTTGATACTGTGATTGCTTGAGACAGTGACTGCGAGGCAGTGGGAAAGTCTAGACTGATGGCTACCTTGATGCTCGCTGATTGGTGCTGATCGTTTCTCTGTGTAATAAGTTCTTGATGCAAATGTTAGGTTTTTCACTCGCTCCAAATACATGGAACCAAATACGTGTTCTAGAAATGACCCAGGAGGTTTATATAAAAATCAGTATCATTTAAAAATAAATTCTGTCATTTGTTGATCATATACTAGCTAGGTCCACTTTGGTATCTCTTCTTCATCTAGATATGCAAAGATCTTTTAAGAGAAGTGTTCACGTGTCTTTGTTCGCCTGATCGTAACAGCAATTTTTTTCTGCACTATTATCTGAAAGATGAGACATCCGAGTGCTGGATATGCTGACATGTTCTCAGGTTGGTTGTGAGTACAAGAGGCCACTGACCTTGCATTGTGTGATTTCACTTGAAAGTAGACTGTCAGCAGATTTGAGGAAAGATGGATTTGAAGTTTAAGTTCTTGCTTCCTCTAAGCTCTGGGATATAAAGTGAAAATATGAAATTTCTCTATAATAAGGAATGAAAAGTAAAAATACATACCAGACACTCTTTCTTTCTTCACTCCATCAGGGAAATAATTAACAGGAAACTAAGTACAAAATACTATTTTATGTTTGTTATTTTGAGTCAATGGATGAAGGCAGAGGAGTTAGTCAGAAAACTAGAGACTTACAAGTCCTAGTACAGGTAGGAATGTGAATTAGTTTCAAAGTCCAATGTGAATGAAGAGAAAGAAGCAGATGTAATCTTATAGAACAACCTTGTTTATGCAAATTAAAAACACACATGGTGGGGGAGAGGGGATGGGGGAGGGTGTTTTTCTGAGGGGAAACCAGGAAAGGGGATAACATTTGAAATGTAAATAAGGAAAATATTCAATAAACACACACACACACACACACAAATGGTTTTTCAAGGTGCAGGTATATTTTAAATAAACTAAGGTAATTGAGTTAGAGGATATATATTCAGCACAGCAGTATATATAACTCGTAGAGCAGTGGTTCTCAACCTACCTAATGCGGTGGCCCTTCAATATAGTTACTCATGTTGTGGTGATTACCAATCATAATAAAATTATTTCATTGCTACTTCACAATTGTATTTTTGCCACTGTTATGAATCATACTGTAACTATCTGGTATACAGGATAGCTGATATATGACCCCTTTGGGGGGTCACAACCCATAGGCTGAGAACCACTGTTGTAGAGAGAAAAGTAAGTAAAAATAATAAATAAAGAGGCTCCTCACTGACTAATAATGATAATGCAGAAAGAATGCTGGGGAACAAACCTCTTCCTCCTATTAAAGAGAAAAAACAAGATCTGTGTTGACTTTCTGTTTATATTTTAGAGGGTCATAGCCAGTAATGTTTTTAGAATAAGAGGTATTGTGGTGTGTAATTATACAGTCGACTTGGAGACCTCCAAAGATTTGAGATAAATTGTACTGCCAAGTCTATCTGCTCTTCAGTAAGCCTAGCTTTGCCCAAGAGAATGGCTGTCATGTTCTCTACAAAGAACCATCATCTCAAAATCTGAGAGCACCACAGCTGATTTAATCTGTTTCCTTATCACTTGTACCCAAGCCAGCAGGTATGCGAGGCACTGAAGGAACCACAGAAGAGAGGTTCACGTAAACTTGCTTGGTTCCTGAGGTTGGTCTCTTGCCACTTTCTTCCGTTTTCCACATGCTTTGAGGATTTCTGATCGTTTGTCTCGATCTGTGAATTGAACAGAATGTCTGACTGTTGGTATTTGCCGATCATGAAAGCCACGAGAATCAGTGCTTCCTTTGAGCTCTTCATGGCAATGCATTACCAAGGAAACAGGATTTGCTGTGTTTCATGGACTTGAGCTTAGGGTCTGTTATTTATTGCTTATATGTCTTGGAGCATATAATTTCAGCTCTCTGTGCCTTCACTCTCTCCATTTAGAGTCCAGGAACAATAGTATCTGGCAAGAGCTCTTAGCATCGTGCTTAGAAAATGATGCAAATTCAGTAAGTACTACAGTGACATCATTGTTGTTGCAGCTATCATTTCCATGGCTACCGTTACTGACAGTGTTATTACCACACTGTCATATTTGGATGTACCAGTACCATGAGCAGAGATATTGTGAAGATGCGATTGTTAGAAAATAACTCTGAAATCTTCAATAAATCAAAAGAAAGAAGGAAGAAAAAGTTAAAAAAGAAATTGTGTTTGGATATCATTTTGCCATCATGGGACCATTCCTGGTTCATAGTAATCTTATGCCCACCACCATTTCTCTTTGGGTGGTCCTGCACACACCTGTGCAGCATGCACACATACACACCACTTTAAAGATTCAGTGCTAAGAGACCAGGAACTCAATGATAACAAAACCAAGCCCTGCCGCTCCTTGTTCCCCTGCAAAGCCAGGAAGGAAACAAAATTCTCTTTTGCATCTGTGACTCACAGCCAGAAGGCTTCCCAGGTGATATCATTATCCATGAAATCATTCTAGAGCTTTCCTTTGAGTAAGAGCACACATTGATGATGAAATTGTCATTTGTCTCTGTCATTAAAAATTCATGAGCTGTGAAATTCAGTGTAATCCCCAGGCTGTGGTGGGGATGGGCATGCTCTTCAATGCTCCAAATTTGTTTTGCCAACTGATATGGTTTTGCTATTGCATTGGGACAACAATGATTAAGTTCAACCAAATTATCCTTTCATTGTTAAGCTACCACATTGTTCTAAGCATTTTCCTTTGGATTAGTATTGATGCTGGGGCTCCTTGGAAAACTCAGCCAATGAAGCAAATACCTCCCAAGATGTTATGTTTATGGATACTCTCCTATGGATTTAATTAAAGATCATGGTGCCTAATGTAATTAATTCAGTCACCCATTCTGCCAGGAAAGTTCTTATACCATAAGCACCAGAACTAAATTGCTTTGGGGATAATGAATTGCAATTCTGAAGGAGAAATGGCTTTCAGAGTATAAATCCTTGAATCAAATAAAACTTTAATTATGGGATTATCTCCTTTTATTTAAGGTAGTTGATGGTTATTCTCCTAGATCAAATCCTTTTCCACTTAGAGGTTAAATATCCCAGGCCATTTTGTCAAACATGCATTCAGCTCTTTATATGAGAGATTGTTTTGAGGCCCGGGCATGGAAAATAGTGATTTACACATCAGTCCAGAAGATGACTAGCATTTATGTATGTTATGGGGGCGGGAGGAGAGAAGGAAGATAGAAAATTGCAAAAGTCTCAAAGATACATAGTAACTGTAGATATCTGTACAAGACTGCATCTTCTTCATGGCATCATGGATACAGCAGGTATACACGAAGCCCTACACCTTTTGCAAGGGGTGTTAACTGATCGTGGTGTTTGGAGGACACAGTCTCATTTTACTATGATGTACCCACTGAGGGGAGAGTTGGGAAGAAGAAGGGGTTGGAATGGAAAAGAAGAGAGTAGACCCATGGTAATGGGTGGAGGCGAGCATAAAAGAAAGCAGTGCACCTAGGTACGAAACTGTAAGCATAATTATACCGTCTCCATCATATGCAGATGGGTTGATAATTATACCGTCTCCATCATACGCAGATGGGTTGACTTTTGGAAGCTGAGAAACAATTTACAGAGGGAAGAAAGAGAAGATCAGTGGAGATTCTGGGTCTTGAAAACAAGATTAGGGAAATGTCACCTGAATGTTTCCAACGTCTACACTGAGCAAGGAATGAAGGTGCGAGGTGAATGAAGGGCAGGTTAACAACAGTGACAACACAATACCAACAAGAATTGGGATCACAGAGAGCAGTCTATGGCAGGGAGTTAGTCAGCCATTGTGGACTCATTAACGCTTAACATTCCAACAGCTTCATGTGACTGAAATAGATCTTAGCATAAAAGCAATCACAGTTCCAGCAGGCGCACTATCATCGGTGGTCTAAGGTTTCTCTTTGCTGGTTTTAGCTGCTCAGGTGGAACCCAGAGAAAGCATACATTCTGCTGCATCGAGGGCTGGGTTTCACCAGGCAAGTATGGTGGAGAGAGGGAGGGAGGGAGGGAGGGAGGGAGGGAGGGAGAGGGAGAGAGAGAGAGAAACATATCCTGAGAACAGAGTATTTGGAAGTAGCTGTTGTTACTGGACCAGGCAGGCAGTCTAAGTAAGTTGAGTGGGCAAGTGAGAGGATTCATTAAGGAGGGAAGAGTAGCAGCGTAAACTGACTAAAGTCACAGTGAAGTTGCAGGGTTGTTGCAAGGGGTTAATGGACTCAAACTGGGAGGATAGGAATTGGCATCTATGAGCTAGGGAGCTGGCAGCTGTAAGTCTGTAGATGGATGAGGCAGAGATCAGTGGTCCTTAGTTCCAAGTGTGCCTTGAAATGCTAGTTGAATTACAGAGGAGATGCAAGAACAGATAATAGAAAACTACATTTGCAAAGACAAGAAGACTGGCAGAGGTCAGCCTAGAAAAGAAACCTAGCCACTCTAGAGAGAGATCACACAGGACTGACTATGATGACGTTGGAGAGGAAGGAAGCAGATTGGGGAGACATTTTTGTAGAGTAATTGGGATGAGTCATTCTTATCCTCAACAAGATTAGATCAAGAAATGCCTGCTACATTTGTGAAGTGCACTTTTGATATGCCTGTGATAAAATTCCCAGAGATGATTAGGTCATAGGGTTCTGATGTAATGAATGGAATTCATGGCATGCTGAAGTTATTTAGAAGTGGTAAAAGGTAGGAGGTGGGAAGGTGATAGGGTCTTTTGAAGAAGAGGGGGGTCTTCTTAGCCATATGCCTTCCTGTATCCTTATTCTTGCTTCATACTTGACAGTAAGGTGAATACTTTCCTTTGTCACATTCTCTACAGTCGTGATATTCTCCACAATTTCTTAGTGCCACATGATCATGGACTTGGAGACAAGTTCTCCCCTCTTTAATTTCACTGTCAGGGATTTTTTTCATCTACACATACACAGTGCAATGGTAGGTGGACTCTCTGGGTTTGGTTGTGTGAGTTGAGAACAAAGGAAGAAGCAGTAACATATACCCAGAGTTTTGTGGCCACCACGTGCATATTGGTCTGGATTGATCACTGGAAAAGACTTGGTTAGTTGGAGGAACAATTTACCTAGAGTAGACATAGGGTCTGGGGGTAATTTTTAAGTTTTAAGAGGAATCAAAATGTCTCTGTGGTGTATACACGAGATCTTTACATGTTACTTTCAATGCTTCATCTCTGCTGAGGAGAGATTTACATCTTACTAGGTGACTAAGTCACTCTATGGTTTGTGAGAGGAAAGAGTTTTTGAAGTAAAGGAATAGATTCAGAAGTTTAGGGAAGGTATTACAGTTTAAAAAGTGAAGATAAGCCCTACCATGACTAGAAATAACTGAAGTGGTACTTCCTGGCAGGCTGAGTCTGCTGAGCCAGGATATAAATAACAGTGGTTATAAACTATAAACATCCTTTGTGTTTCCCAGAATTTGGCCATTATCATTGCCAGCATTGTTCATCTTCATCTTGAATCCTCTTAGAACAGCCCTCAGGACTTTCTCCAACTCCATCTTACACTGGCATGAAAGAGTTGACTGGAGTGCTGACAAGAGTAATACACTTATTTAAGATTAAAGAAACTGTAAGAATTGAATGGAATTGTGTTAAGGGCCTTTACTGAGCCTACAGAAAATGTGAAGAGGAGGATAAGTTAAGAGATATAGAGAAGATGACAGCTCTAAGAGTCCCAACAGAGTTGCTATGTGATCTCTCACCTTACAGATCCAGCCACTGTTGAATTTTACCATTGGCTAAGCAAGGATTTACTGAGCATAGCCTATGAGTCAGGAACCTTGCCAGGCAAAACAGATACAAAAGCAAAGCTGATCCTGATTCCAGAAGATCTATCTAGCAATAAAATAATTATACATATACATGTGTGATTATAGTTGTGAGTAGTGTGATAGAAAGGAACATAGTGTGAGATAAACAGACAAAGGTGCCCCAATGGAGCAGGTCTAAGAGGGTTTGCATGATATGATGTCCACAAAAATACCAGCAACAAAAAGGAAGAGAACCAGGGCACTGCCGTTGCAGGTAGAGGCAACAGAATGTACAAGGGGCTCCTTGCAAGGCAGACTTGGTGTCTTGGGGTTTCTGTTGCTGTGAGAAAACAGTATTGCAAAAGCAACTTGGGGCAGAAAGGGAGGGTTTATGACATTTTGCAGCTTATAGTCCATCTTCCAGAGAAGTCAGGAAAGGGATTCAAACAGAGCAGGAACCTGGAGGCAGGCACTGATGCAGAAGCCATGGAGGGATGCTTGCTCCCCATGGTGTTCTCAGCCTGCTTTCTCTTTTTCTTCCTGCCTTCCTTTCTTTTTTAAGGTTTATTTATTTATTTATTTATTTATTTATTTTACATGAGTACACTGTTGCTCTCTTCGGACACATCAGAAGAAGAAGGCATCAGATCCCATCACAGGTGGTTGTGAACCATTACATGTTGTTGCTGGAAATTGAACTCAAATATTCGGGAAGAGCAGTCAGTGCTCCTAACCGCTGAACCATCTCTCCATCCCTCTGCTTTCTTATAGGACCCAGGACCACTAGCATGGAGGTGGCACTGTCCACCGGGAGATGACCAATCCCACATCCATCATCAATCAAGAAAATGTCCCACAGGCTTTGCCACAAGGCAATCTTGTGGCAGCATTTTCTTAACTGAGGTTCCCTCTTTACAAATAACTCTAGCTTGTGTCAAGATGACATAAAACTAGCCAGTATACCCAGTGAGTTCAAAAACCACAGAGGGACAACATGTTTGCAGCACTGGAGTGAAAACTAGCGTGGTCTGAGAAGAGACATGAAATGACCATCATGGCTCAAGTTATGACTTGCTAGGACCTTATTTCAAGAACAATAGAGAGCCATGTACATGTTTGAAGTGGGGAGAGGTGGTGACTTTCAGATTTTCCTTTCAAATGAATCATTATAGATAAACTGCTGTTTATTTTTTTTTTATT
>NC_034601.1:8424331-8469436 GCF_900095145.1 Mus pahari | reverse complement strand
AATTTCTGGAGTCCAGCTTCTTGAGCTCTTTGTATATATTGGATATTAGTCCTCTATCAGTTTTAGGATTGGTAAAAATCCTTTCCCAATCTGTTGGTAGCCTTTTTGTCTTGTTGACAGTGTCTTTTGCCTTACAGAAGCTTTGCAATTTTATGAGGTAAAGTTGGGCATATTTTAACAGGAATGACAAGCTCTATTGTCTACGTACTCTTCAATATTTTCCCACAAATCCCACCACCATGCTTATTAAATAAGTAATCCTGAAAGAAATAAAAAGAATGCCCAGTCAATATCCACACAGTTTGGGGTAAGATGGGTATATTTGCCATCCACTGTTCTAAACAGCCATTCACTCAACTCTTATGACAATTTAGCAGCTAAAGCAGTGCTCTTGTCTCCTATAGAGGTCAGTAGAGCAGGTCTGAAAGAAGTAAATCAGTATAAGCAAGATATTATAGGCATGGAGGTTGGACATAAATCAAAGCCCATCTGATTGCCTTAGAGCTCAGCCTGTTAAAGATTATGCCTTGTCTCTTATCCATCTCTTCCCTTCCATTTTCTTGCATCTTTCTCTCCTCCTTATCATCCTCCTCTTCCTCCCAACACACCCCTTCTTCATGCTCCTTATCTTCTTTCTTATTATTCTCATCCCCCATCTCTACAAACGCATATGTCCAAAGGGTAAAAATATCAGTAAGACCATCATCCATTAGTTCATTTAAAATTTCAATTTATTTTATGATTATTGTATGTATATACATTAATTATATGTGGAGGGTGCATGTGCAAGTGACCTGTGTGAAGAAGTCAGGGACCAACTATGTGGAATTGGTTCTCTGATTCTATCTTTACCTGGGTTCTGCGAGTCATGTTTAGGTTATCAGGCATACACATCTAACACCTTACCCATGGAAACATCTCTTTGGCCCTCATTCATTTATTCTTATTCTGTGTACACTTTTAAGATGACCAGTAAGACACCATCTCCTTTGATTAACAGCCCTCACAATGCCAGTGGTATTGTTGTCCCCAATGTACTGATAGGGAAACTGAGGATTGAGGAGATGAGTTACATAGTTGAGAAAACAGACAGAGGAATCAAGATTCTAGTTAGGTATCACATCCAAGAGTCCTTGCTATCGGGGTATGAGAAGAGCGCCTCTGCCCCCTGGCTCCATTTCAAACCTTCTTGAATGAGCTGTAGAATCTTTACCCAAAACAATCTGGCAAAACATCAATATAGTTAAAAAGCACCTCTCAGCTCTTAACTCAGCTTGCTTCCTACTCCATGACACCCATATAGATGAGGCTGTATTCTATTTTCAGAAAAAAATATAATAATGTCAAAACAAGGGATTGATTTCTGGCATTTTCTGCTTCAGTTATAATCTCTGTCCTGGAAATGAGTTATTTAGATGGTTAGTGGCTGACAGTCTTCATAAATTGCAAAAGGAGGCTCATCAGGGTGACAGGTGACACTGGTTTTCTCTCTGCCGTTTTCTCTCTTTATCTCTCTCATCACAATCTCTCCAGGCAATTCCTTGTACCAAACGGCCATGAATTATACAAATATTTTCTGAAGTTTGATAAAGATTCTTCTATCTATTACACTGCTTGCTTGCTAGGTCTAAGATGACACTTAGGGAGATACTGTTTATCCTCTTATGGTCACATTGTTAACTTCATCTCACTGCACCATGTATTTGAAGTGCTTTGAGAGTATCTGCTTGCAGTGTTACCTAACCATCTAGGGATTACAACCAGGCATCAGTTAGCTGCATCTCTGGAAAGCTCGTGTTAGATATACAGAAATTTTTCAAGATTTTTTTGGAGACAGGGTTAGGAGATGGGGAAGAAGGGTCAGGAAATTGAATGGAGGTGTGTAGCAGTAGGGGATGGGGAACTGGAGGTAGCCACTAGATTTTCCCAGATGTCAAGAAAGCAAAAGGCTCCCAGGACCCAATAGGGATGGCATCAGCTGAAATACCCAACAAAGGGGAGAGAGGATCAGTAGAGACTATATCCAGAGGTTAGACATGGCCCTCGTTTAAGGGATGGGGCCACCCACCCTTCTCAAAAAATATTAACCCAGAATTGCTCCTGTCTAAAGGAAATGCAGGGACAAAGAGTAGAACAGAGACTGAAGGAAAGGCCACCCAGAGACTGCCCCACCTGGGCATCCATCCCATCTTCAGACATCAAACCCAGACAGTATTGCTGATGCCAAGGATCATGGTATAGCTGTCTCCTGAGAAGTTCTGCCAGAGCCTGACCAATACAGATGCAGATGCGGACTGAGCATGGGGACCCCAATGGACAAGTTAGGGCAAGAACTGAAGGAGCTGAAGGGTCTTGCCACCCCATAGGAAGAACAATAATATCAACTATCAACAACAATATCGACTAGACTCCCCAGAGCTCCCAGGGACTAGACCACCAATCAAAGAGTACACATGGAGGGACCCATGGCTCCAGCTGCAAATGTAGCAGGCAAAGGATTGCCTTATCTGGCATCAATGTCAGGGGAGGCCCTTGGTCCTGTGAAGGCTCAATACCCCAGTATAGGGGAATGCTATGGTGGTGAGGCAGGAGTGGGTGGATGGGTGGGGGAGCACCCTTATAGAAGCAGGGGGGAGGAAGGATGGGATAGAGGGTTTGTGGATGAGAAACTGGGAAGGGGGATAACATTTGAAATGTAAATAAAAATAACCAATAAAAAAGAAATACAGAAAATATGGTTCCCATCATTCCTCTGCATCACTCAGGACACAGCCTCTCCCTGTTCTGGAAGTAATAAACAGAAAAAGACAGAAGCTGAGATTGAGAAACAAAACGTCAAAGTAAGGTTGCAAGACAGAGAAGGCTAGAGCCATCTCTGCCACCTGTTGCTGGTCTGTGCTACCCTGTGGAGCCAGAAATAACTTAAAAAAAAACAACAAAAAAAACTTATTCACTTTACATCCGGCTCACTGCCCTCCTCCCAGCCATCTGCTCCCACTATCCTTCCCCTCCCCCTCCCCTTCTCCTCGGAATGGGTGGGGGCCTCCTGAGTATCACATCAAGTGTGCATGGCTAGGCACATTCTTTCTCACTGAGGCCACCAACAAGGCAGCCTAGCTAGAAGAACATATCCTTCACACGGGCAACAGCTTTGGGGAGAGCCCCTGTTCTAGTTCCTCAGGACCCACATAAAGCTCAAGCTGCATATCTGCTACATATGTGCTGGGAGGCCGAGGCCCAGTCCATGTATGTTCTTTGGTTGGTGGTCCATACTCTGAGAGCCCCAAGGGTACAGGTTAGTTGACCCTGTTAGTCTTCCTGTGGAGTTCTTATCCTCTTCCGCCCCCACAAAACCTTCCTATTCTTCAATAAGAGTTCACAAGCTCCATCCACTGTTGGGCTGTGCGTGTGTGAATTTGTCTGAGTCGGCTGCTGGGTGGAGCCTCTCAGAGGACAGCCATGCTAGACTCCTGTCTGCAAGCACAACAGAGTATCATTGATAGTGTCAGGGATCATTCTTTGCCCATGGGATGGATCTCAAGTTGGGCTGGTTATTGGTTGGCCATTCCCTTAGCCTCTGCTCCATCCCCTGTGCCTGCATTTCTTGTAGACAAGATAAATCTGAGGTTGAAAGTTTTGTGGGTGGGTTGATGTCCCTATCACTTCCCTGGGGTTCCTACCTGGCTACAAGAGGTGGCCTCTTCAGGTTCCATATCCCCAGTGATGTGAGTCACAGCTAAGGTCATCCCATTGATTCTTGGGCTCCTCTCTTATCCCAGATTTTAAACTTTTAAAGAATGAATCCAAATTTCTGTTGAAAACAAAAGAACAATAATGCAGTCTATAAGTAAAGAGCCTGCGTCACTCATCATCTCTGGTGTGGGCTTAAGCAAAATGACATTTGTTGTGTAGCAGGGAAGTTTAGGGGTGGTAAATTATTCAAGTGGAGCTGAATTCAAAGGGTTCCAATGACATCCCAAGTCTGAAATTCTGAGGCTGTCTTAGCAGGCTTACCTCTGTGTTGTTGGTGCTGAAGGGAGCTATCTTCCTCAACTGACAAGGACCTCTAGGGAGTACTGAGACTGCTTCCTGTAATTCCAAGCGTTCACTACTAACATTTTGCAAAATTAATGAATAGAGAATCTTATTTGCATACCCGGGTTGACAGTATCTCTGTAAATGCCCATTCATCACTCACTTAACAAATGGCAACTCTAGCTTGGCTGCACAGAGGTGGCCCCTTGACACCCAGTGTAGGCTCTCTAGTTAATGAACCATCCTCACACATCCTATTGTCTCCCTGACTCTAGAGCCAAGCATCAGCAGCCATTTCTCCATTTCTCCTCATGTTTTCATTGTTGGCTTTAGTTTAGAAGTATTCCTTTTGTGTCCACATTTGTGTGAAAACTAGGTCAGTTCATGAACACTGAGAGAGTCATGTGAATTTTGATTACCTGCTCCACTCAAATTGTTTATGTTACCTATCTGAATTCTAAGGACTGAGTCTCTGCAGGAAGGGTGGCCTACTTTGGTGCTGTTAGCAGAATAATGAGCTGTGCTTAAAGAGTGAGGGTCCCTGATATAGCAGCCTCTTGTGAGGCTATGCCAGTGCCTGGCAAACACTGAAGTGGATGCTCACAGTCAGCTATTGGATGGAACACAGGGTCCCCAATGGAGGAGCTGGAGAAAGTACCCAAGGAGCTGAAGGGGGCTGCAACCCTGTAGGTGGAACAACAATATGAACTAACCAGTACCCCTGAGCTCGTGTCTCTAGCTGCATATGTAGCAGAAGATGGCCTAATTGGCCATCACTGGGAAGAGAGGCCNCTTGGTCTTGCAAACTTTATATGACCCATCACAAGGGAAGGCCTGGGCCAAGTAGTGGGAGTGGGTGGGTAGGGGAGCAGGGGTGGGGGGGGGTATAGGGAACTTTCAGGATAGCATTTGTAATGTAAATAAAGAAAATAATAATTAAAAAAATGCTAAAAAAAAAATAGTGAGGGTCCAGGTACAGAGAAAGGATGAAGGCAAAATGAAATGACCAATGGTTTCTCCCATGAATTTGGTATTCCCTATTCCCTCATTTACCCAAATTGATTGTTCTCAGAAATTGAAGCCAAGCATGGATGCTCTATCTATCTATCTATCTATCATATTCTCTCACCTCCTTTTCTTCCCTTCTCTTCCTTTCCCCTTTCTCTCTGCTCAGGATCAAATCCACGTCCTTGGAATGGCGCGCTATCCATGCTTCCTCTTGCTGTGACAACACAGAGAATGATGGCTTCTTCTCTGCCTTTGAGTTGGTGAAAGTCAGTCCTATGGAGACAGTTTACCTGCGAGCATCTGAAGAGGCCTAGGAACAGTAACTATCAGAGCCTTTTCACGAGCTCCCAGAAAGGGGGACGAGGAACCTTCTAGTCTCAAGAGCCTCCACACTGGAGCCCCCTCCCTTCAGTATTTAACTATAATTAGTGAGAACCGTCCATATGGTGAGTCTTCTCGGGCCAGATGGGTGGCTGTCAGGCGGCACATGATCTTTGCTTCACTTTGAAAGAGTCATGAGTAATCCTGGGGATATTAATCTGACAAAGGCTATATTTATCCTCCTTTCTTTGGCTGATGGCATGTCTCTATTTCTTCTCTAGACATCAGGGAGATACAGGGCACAAGCAGCAAGACAGTTTTTATTGATGCCTAAGGAAGTAGGATGCCTCTGCTTGGATCCTACTGGAGTCCATGACCCAATCCTCAACTTAGCTCAGCAAGCTTTGAAGACAACGCATGAGAACCTTGCGTTATCTCAGAGCCTTGGAGGCTGTCCAGGCAATTTCATAGATAAGGAAAGAGCAGTTGGTTCAGAACAAGTTATGGAGGAAGCCTGAGTGCTAGTCACATGGCATCTCTGTGGCTTTATGTAAAATGGAACTTGAATTTTACATCTGCTAACAGGTCATGTTTCTTTTATTCTTAAAAACCTACAGATGCACAGTTTTCTGCTCTGTGTGGTAAAAGGATGCAGAGAGTTGGTACAGAAAGCAAATCTTGGTGTACGGGAGCCAGGAGGATAATTGGAACTCAAAGGTGGTTCTACAAACCTATTCCATCTGTCTTTTCTCTCCAGCTTTCTCCCTGACATCTTTATCTCTTGACTTCATTACCTACCTTCTGTTCTAATGAGTCCACTTCCTATTTTAAGAGAAAGTCAATCTAATTGGCTGTACTACTAGCTAATATGTTCCTTGGCCACCTCCTTTTTTTAAGTCAGAAGATCTCAGCTGTCATTGACCAACCAATGGATGAGTAACAGCCACACTCTATGGTCCAATCAGATGTAACTCTGAGCCCAAAGCATCTAGGCTGAGAAGGGGTGGCAACAGAATCATGCCTCTGGAAGAGGGTGCAGGGCAAAAAAACCACTCTGCGTTATAAGCAGAGAGGTCCTTGAGGTTTAAATGACTTTATTAACAACATTATTACTAAAAATGACACATCTTATTGACCACTTCTTAGTACCATTTTACAGCTTCATTGTTATTTCATTGCACAAATCCAAAGAATGGATTTCAATACCCCCATTTTACAGATAACAGCTTTGGAGAGAGGCTGGTCAGGTTTTCCCACACAGTTCTTCAATCCAAACCACAACTACCTCTGCTATCTGCACATCTTACTCTAGGCCAATGTGTCCTTCCTAACTATCTCAGGTCAGGCTCTGTGCCTAGAACATGCAGTAGTTGTCAACAGAGCCTGCCCTAAGCTGGCTAATCTCCCCGTAAATACTACAATAAGGAATTTTACCAATAGTGCAAGTTACCGTCATTTACTGCCTTCTCTTTGAGCCTGGTGCTTTCTGGGTGCTCCTTGACAGTCTTTTCCCCTAGAACCATCACTGTAACTGGCCATGAGACTCCAGTTTCACACGTATGCCTGATCTTGCTGTACCTTATCAGCAGTAATATAGTTTTAAAAAGGACAGAACTCAAGAGACATTAAGCCAGGTTATGGCCCAGGCATGACCATATCAGGAGTCATGCATATGAATGAACCTTACTGCCTCTCATTCACCCAGGGGCTTAGGGAGAGAGAGTATAAGCAGCTCAGAGATTCAGGTGGAATCTGAATTTACAAATTGCTGCAAACAACTCCAAATCCTGGAGGCAAGAGTTATCTGCCACACCCACCCCAGTGAAGACTGCTTGGCAGGCCCACAAGCTTGGCCGCAGTCCTGAGGCATAAAGTTTCACGGAAACTTGTCTCCTGGAAAGTTTCTGGCGCCCCATAAACAGATGTATTTCAAATTCGTCCTTGCTATAGTTGGTGAATGGTTCTGTGTGCTTTCTTTGAGTATTGTTTTATTATAGGTGCCTCCAAGGAATGATTTTACAAATACCTAAGTTAGGCTGAACTTTGCTTCCTGGCCTTCACCAGTGTCCTAGGCAGTCCTTGAGCTGACCCTGGGCTTGGAATTTCCTAAGAATGTTATTCATTCATATGAAATGTCTCCAAGTGTTAATAGTAATCAGGCATCCCGCAGCTTGCCGGATAAAAGCTAAAAATCTCAGGGCTAGATCAAAATAGTAAACTTAGAATTCTCATTACTGACGTGAATGGCAGACTACATTACACAATAGTAGAAAGAAGGTGGGTTGTGGTTTAAGGAGGAACTGGAGTATTGTATCAGTCATGAAAAGGTTAGCAGAATGGAACTTCCCTGGTGCATGTTTTTCACTAGGCCCAGAAGAATAGCATAACTAGGTATTTACTAAGGGACCCCTGGTGGTGGGTTTAACAATAGACTAGCATTGCACCTGGGCATATCAGCCCTTTCACCTGGCTCCTGTGAATAGCTGACTTTAGATAGAGCTGATCTTATCTCAGTTGTAAAGGCTGCCAGGCTACTGCCAGCTTGTACCTTGGCTGATGTATCTCCTGGCTTTCTTGTTTTTCTTCTATATTATAAGACTGACGCTCACTTTGAGAAATTACATTTAGAGCAACACTCCCTTGTGTTCTCATCTGTTTGTCATTTTTTTCGCTGATTCCTTGTCCACCTGCATACCAGGACCCTGGTTCTCCTGCAGGTTGAGGGACCAACTGAGTCCAGTCCAAGGCAGTTATCTTTGGTATTTCCAGTCTGGATTCCTCTCGGAGTCTGTATTGGAGTATTTGATATCATTTACAAACCAATCCTCAGACCCTGGTAAAGTTTGCCATGTCTTTACGACTGTTGTTGGATATAAGGGAAAGGAAGAGCTAGGGTGCATGTCTGTAGCTTTATATGGGTTTTGTTGTTGTTTTTGATTCTCCATGTCTTCAGCAGGAAAATAGAGGCACTTCTTTTCACCCCCTAAGTTATTATGCAGAATGAAACCAAAATCTCCATAGAAGTGCCCAAGAGAGACCCTGGCATTCTGAACTTGTTCACTAAGCTCTGGCACTCCATCACTGAATTCAGCATTATCTTGGAGCTCCAGCTGACTTGAAAAGGTTCATGCTTTGTTCTAAAGACATGTTCTTGATCCATGCTTGCTTTTAGTACTAATTCTAAGTCTCATTCATAATTTTTCGTTCTCTCAGTTTTCTTCCTATGGTTCTACTTGAATCCTTAAATCACCACTTTTCCTTCCACTTTTAGCTATATTTCACGAGTGGATGATAGCCTTCATCGTTGCCCCTCCAGAGATTATCTCTCAATATCTATGTTCTTGTTTTTCTGAGTTAGAAATACCAATCATTATTTAAATGTGAAGGCTAATTGTGGTTGTATGATAATAACAGGTTTTGAGGTAAGATTGTGAGTTCAAATTCAACAAGAAAGACTTTCATGATTGTTTAGCTGGGCACTGAGTGGAGACAGACAATCCATATACCACAGTTAGTCTGTGTTTAATACATAAATTTACTTCCCTCACATGCAATATTTTTAGAATTGTTGCTATATTGTGCTAATGGACAGCGTACAGCTGAAGCCCAGTGCATGTCTCTATTGCCACTCAACTAACCATTCAAACGTGTATGGTGTGACTCGCCCTCACTGCAAAGGAAAATGACCCTCTCAACCATCGTTTCTGAGCAGCTGGAGTCAGCTCATTCAAGTCTTTGTCATTTTCAAATATCTGTAATGATGTTTGTAATTAGATACAAAGATGGGAGGAAAGATGTGGTCTTTAGGCATGGTTATAACAGATCATTACTAACTGCATTTTAGAGGGTACCCTCCACCTTCAGCCTGACACCATGGCAGGCATGCTGAGCAGCAGGCCTGCCTTCCTTCCTTCCTTCCTTCCTTCCTTCCTTCCTTCCTTCCTTCCTTCTTTCCTTCCTTTGTTTTTATTTCCTTTCCCTTTTCTTCTTTCAACAAGGTCTCTACAAATATGTAGCTATGTTCCTCTTCTTCATGCCTCCTGACTGTAGGATCACAAACATGCTTAGCTCTCCTTATATTTTTTTAGCAACATTATGAGGTCAGCTCCTATAAGTGAGGAATGTTCCTATACTGCACTGTACATATATAACCAAGCTAGAGCTTACCCTAGATGACAGTTGTTTCTAAAACTTAATATTTTCTCCCTCAAAATGTGTTACTTAAGTTCGTATCTGCAGGTCTATAAGATTTTCTTTTCTTTTGCTGTTTAGTTGTCATTTGAGATGGGGACCTGTGTGTGTGTTTGTGTGTGTGCATGCATGTACACATACGTGGACATGCATGTGTATTTGTGTACATCTGTGGACATGTGGACATGCACAGTCATGTGTATGTGTGTGAACATGTGTGCACTCATGTATGTGCAAATGCCTCCAAGTTTTTTAATGTAAGTATGAATTTTTTTAATACAGTAGGATGAGCAGCGCTGAACTCAAACTGACACATTATGTAGCATCCACTGATGGTTCAGAGCAAAGGGGTACTGAAGAAAGTCTAGATTGGCCCTCAGACCAATTTCTAAAGTCAGACAGCTTTAGAAATTCCCATCTCCAACTCCTGACAGATGTGTTTTCTGTAAGGGCTGTAATGGAGAGTCCTAAATTGAGAGATTGACATGGCCTCTGGGACACTTAGCTTTCTGGCACGTGAATGGATGTGCAATGTCTTATTCCAGGATGAAAGAGTGAGTTCCATGTGGGACGCTCCCTGCTGAGCACTCTGCAATAATGAAGCTGTTTGTTTCAATGACCAATGGAGCCTCTTTCTGCCTGTATATACCTCAGGACGGCCAAAGATGTGCACTTCTTACTGGCCCAAGAGCAAAACCTAGAAAGGACCCCTCCATTAACAGGGCCCAGACTCCATGTCAGGAGGAGATAAGTTTCTTCCTGTTATCTGCTACGCGTGTCCATAAAGGCTGGCCACTGACCAATGCTGTCTCAGACTTCTGACAGTTGAACCAATGGCTGCCAGGAGGACATGCTCCTCAGGAACAGTGGAAACGTGGACAGTGTCAAGAAAGAGGAAAGCAAGCACAATCCGTTCTGACTGTCGGGAGGACCAGCGAGAGAGCTCAGTGAGTCAGGGGGCTTGCTCTCAAGCCTGAAGATCTGAGTTTGATTCCCTGGACCCACATGGTGAAAGGAAAGGGCCAATTCCCTCAAATTGTCTTCTGACACGCACACATACACTGTGGTGTGAGCTTGCCTGCACACATAAACGTGCATACTCATACACACAAAACAATCAACTGATTAAAATCTAACTTAAAAGTAATGACTGATTGTCATTGGTAAGGGGGGAACTGTTCTAGTTATGAAATGAGGTGGTCTTGGCTTTGCGATCCACAGGAGGTCAAATTGTTTCCAGTCTGCAAACTCAACATGTGAATGTAACTGGGAAATCAGGTGGAAGAAGATGTCTATGAAGATGTGGAGTATGGCAAAAAAGTTTGTCTCTGTGGCTCCTGTGACTGTCCTTATGCTGAGGAGAGTTACGAGCTAGACAAGATGAAGTTCTTCATTCTTTCTTTATTTTTATTTGTGTATATGTGTGTTTGTACATGCACCTGTGTGTGTGTGTACATATGTGTGAATGTCTGTGTCTGTGTGTGTACATGTGCATGTGTGCACAGATCTGTGCATACTATGGTGCTTGTGTGTAAGACAGCTCTTGAAAGCCACCTCTCACCTACTGCCTGTGGGATCATGGAAAGATACACACATCACTGGACCTGCACAAAGTGCATCGATCTGACGTGACTCAGATGAACTTTACTGAAAAGCAAGGCCTTGGTAAATCTTTGCTACAAGCTTGTGGAGTATTATTATTATTATTATTATTATTACTTTAAATTTTTACAGCCCAGCTCTTGACCCACTCCTACAGTTCCTCATCCCATTCCTCCTCCCCCTCTGTCTTCAAGAGGATGTCCTCTTCCCCTTTGCCAGGTGTCCCAACTCCCTGGAGCCTCAAGTGCCTGGAGGGTTAGGGCCATCTTCTCCCACTGAGGCCAGACCAGGCAGTCCTCTGCTATGTATGCTTTGAGGCGGGGCAGTCAGGCCAGCTATTGTGTGCTGCCTGGTTGGTGGCTCAGTGTCTGAGAGATCTCAAGGGTCTGGGTTAGTTGAGACTGCTGATATTCCTGTGGGGTTTCCCTCCTCCTCAGCTTCTTCCAGCCTTCCTATAATTCAGCTGCAGGGGTTCACAACTTCAGTCCAACAGTTAGGTGGAACTATCTGCATCTGTCTCTGTCAACCGCTTGTTGGGCCTCTCAGAGGACAACCATGCTAGGTTCCTGTCTGTTGTCCTGGGTGCAGCAGATCTCCCAGGAGGTTTTCAAATTGCAGGGTCTTTAGAGGGGCAGACCCACTGATGATCTGTCCTGTGGAAGGTGTAGGCCGGAAGGGAGGTGGAAATCAAGCAGAAGGGAGGGGTCCTGCATCTGTTGGGCTCCTTGGGGTTCCTGCTGCTGAGGTAATTTGGGTGGGTTCCTTGCCTGTTGCCCTGGGTACAGCAGATCTCCTAGGAGACCTTCAGACTGTGGTCTCTTCAGAGGGGCAGACACACTGATGCTCTGCCCCAGAGGAAGGCACAGGCCAGAAGGGCAAACTTGTGAAGTTTTAACAAGGCACTGTGAACCAGTAACTGTTTCATTAAACAGAGGCATTCAAGAATTCTAACATACCACTAGTATCATTCCATTTTTGCTTCTGAGGATTGGGATGCCAGGACAGAAGATGTGGATGCTCAGAGGTAAATTACTAGTCGTTCATGACATCTTTTATTATCCTCCCACACGAGGCTCTGGACAGTCCCTGTGGATTACACCCTGTGAACTTTCTTTTATGCCCCAGTTGCTTCTCTCTGTCTCTCGGAGGGAATGCTCGGCAGCTCTGGTGTCTCTGAGGAGGCGGTAGAGGTTCTTCTGAACAATGAATCTTCCTTGATGCTCTGAAGATGAGATATTTATCCTTCTCATTTTTTTTTTTATAAAAAATCTATTTATTCTTCTTTTAGGTGTGTTTTGCCTACATGTAAGTGTACTTACTGTGTGCATGCTTGATACTCATGGAGGCCAAAAGAGGGCAATAGATCTCCTGGGACTGAAGTTACAGAGAGCTGTAAGCTACATGTAGGCACTGGGAAAGGAACCCCATCTTCTGCAAGAGCAGCAAATGCACTTAAAGGCTGATCCATCTTTCTATCCCACACACATCCCTTTAACTCATATTTAAGCTCCTTTGGAAATGCATGACTATTCGAGATCAGCTGAAAACTGACTTGGCTAGTTACAGTAGTTGAATCATTCCTAGTTGTGATCTCTCTCTCTCTCTCTCTCTCTCTCTCTCTCTCTCTCTCTCTCTCTCTCTTCCTCTCTTTAGTATTTCTCCAGAAAGAAATGTAGGTTTCTCTGCAAGCAGCTGACCAGCCCACCCATTCTCCGTGGGCATCAGGAAGGTTCAATATGACTTCCCAAAGGTGAAAGCATTGAGCAATCGACTTGTTTTCCTTTGTCAAGACCTTCCTGGGTTTATCACTGAAGGTCTAATACCTGGGAAATCCTCTCCATTTCAGAACAATTAAAATAGATGGTTCCCTTGGCTAGAGATATAGCTCAACTTAGCTCGCCTTCAAGAAGTGCTGGGTTCACCCTCCAGCATAACACAGGGAAGCAGCACACACATGCCTTAGCTCCAGTGCCCAGGGGCAGAAGAGGGACAAAGTCCCAGCTTACCTCTTTCCAAACCCCTGTCTCTTACCTACCTAGAGAAAGCCTTTCTATTTTTTTTCTACCCAATATTATCTTTTTTTTTTTCCTTTGACTACTTTCAAGCATCATCTCTCTTGATGCTCTCCTAAGTTCCACTATCCAGTCTCCTCCCTGACCTGATTAGTAAGAATTTATTGTCCAAGATGGGCAGAAGGCTTTTTCTGAAGGGTATCAGGACAGAAATATGTACCTTATACATGCAGATCAAGGTGTCAGATCTGCAGTTCTCACCATGTAATCATCTCAACATGGGATAAGTATTCTTAAAGTTTCTACTTTCCAGAGAGCAAAGCAAAGGCTCACTGAAAAATCTTACTGCAGACAGATAGTGCAGATATGATCTCCACTGTCTAGGTCATGTCCAGAAAAGAAGAGGTCATTTTGAAAGAGAAATTTCTATTATAGATGCCAAGATTTTCAAAATGTTGGAACTAAGAGGAAAAATGTCCCGTGATGCAAGCAAGCAGACGAAGCAGCTATATGGGAACTGAAATGTATGCAGTCCTCTGTTTTTTAAAACACTACGAAGCTTAAGCTTTGAAACTTAAAAATGTATTCTGTATAATGTGATTTGCTCAGAAAATTATCGTGTTTGGTGTATTTAAAGACTTGAGAACATAGGAGGAAGCAGATGAGTTTAGGGAAATAGCTCTTTTTTGAGAAAAGTTGAAACGTTTTGGAAAAAAAAAATTCTATTAAGGTGAAATTTCCCATTTTCCAGCAGATGTTCACAATTCTATTTCCAGTCTTCAGTGTTTTCCATTCTCAGTTAACCCTTGGGAACCCTTTAGGACTCTAACTAAATAGTCCAAAGAGCCAGCACTCTGTCACCGCTTCCTCCTACCTCTCTCTGTTCCCTTCCTCTTTTCACATGAGGGGCACTAAGTCTGATACCCACTACTTGCCTGGTGCTTTATCACATTGTGGTCTTTTATGAGACTATCTACTCCTATGGTTAACTCTGCCTCTTTGCAATTATGGATTGGTTGATGCCCATGGTCACTGTACTGGATAGCTTTGTGTCAACTTGACACAGCTGGAGTTATCACAGAGAAAGGAGCTTCAGTTGGGGAAATGCCTCCATGAGATCCAGCTGTAAGGCATTTTCTCAATTAGTGATCAAGGGGGGAGGTTCCCTTGTGGGTGGTGCCATCTCTGGGCTGGTAGTCTTGGGTTCTATAAGAGAGTGGACTGAGCAAGCCAGGGGAAGCAAGCCAGTAAAGAACATCCCTCCATGGCTTCTGCATCAGCTCCTGCTTTCTGACCTGCTTGAGTTCCAGTCCTGCATCCTTTGGTGATGAACAGCAGTATGGAAATGTAAGCTGAATAAACCCTTTCCTCCCCAACTTGCTTCTTGGTCATGACGTTTGTGCAGGAATAGAAACCCTGACTAAGACAGTCACGCATGGTAGCAATGGTCATCTCACTGGGCTGAGCTCTAAGATAGGCTGGGACTAGATTTATTGAACTGGAGTCTTTGGGGAATGATGCTGCTATAGCAATCATGAGCTCACAGCTGGGGCTGCCTGCATTGGGCCTGTACATGTCTAGGCCTGTCAACATTATCATGGATGTAGGAGGGGCTCATGGGTTTGCTATTACCCTGGTTAGATGCTGGGAAAAATCATTCTTTTCAGTGATGTATCCCCTGGTGAGCCACCATGCACCAGTGGCTGGCTTTACACCCTTTCCCACATGGATGGCCCTGGCTAGTTTTACTATATAACAAACAAAACAAAAACAATAGACATTAAAGTGAAAGGATATATTTTAAGGGGGAAGACAGGATGAGGATGGTGGGAGAGAGAATAAGGAAGCTGTGGGGATGAATGTAAGCAGAATGCTTTATATATTTGCTTGAAATTACCAAACAATTAATCTAATAAAAGAAAACAAACTAATGAATCAGCATTCTAATAAAAGAAAGTATAGTATATAGCAATTAAAATGTCAAGAAAGAGCTATGTGCACTAACTTTGTGCAACTTCCTGGTGACTAAGTGAGACAAGTGAAATATATAAGAATATAGAAGTTTGCTCCATTAGTTAATACATGGAGCAGAATGGAAAAAAATGACAACAGGCATACAGTAACTAAACTTCTCCAGGAAGAAGAACAAGAAACTACAGTAGAGAAGGGACTTACAGTTGACTTTTAAAAGTATTTTACATATATTGGCTCTACATTGTTGGCTAACAAAATAGATAAGTGGATAACTAAAAGTTCAGTTATACGTTGACACACTGTATACATTTAAGAAGTCAGTGAGCTGGGAAATAAAAGCTGATGACACTTTGACACATTGTATACATTCAATAACTCCTTAGATTAGGGAGACAGCTCAGTAGGTAAAGGTGCTGATTGTGCAAAGATGAGGATCTGGGTCCCAATTCCTAGCGTCCGTGGGAAAAAGCCAAGCATGTCAGTATATGTGGGTCCCAATTCCCAGTGTCTGTGAGAAAAAGCCAAGCATGTCAGTATATGTGGGTCCCAATTCCCAGTGTCTGTGAGAAAAAGCCAAGCATGTCAATATATGTGGGCCCCAATTCTCAGTGTCTGTGGGAAAAAGCCAAGCATGTCAGTATATGCTTGTGACCCCTGGACTAGGGGGCAGCATCAGGCAAAAACCAGAGCCAGTCTACCTGATCTGGTGAGGTTTGCGGTTCCATGCAGGACCCTATCTAAAGGAAAAAAATTGCAAATAGAGGAGGACACCCAACATTCCTCTCAAACCTCCCCAAGTATTCATACCCATACTCGTGTATATGCTTTTCGTATAAACACAAAAGAAGCATGTCAAATGTTGATTAAATTTTTGGGATTTCTACCAATTAAGTGATCACCACACAAAGAGCAGTTCATACATGAACTTGGCTGAGCCGATTGTCTCTGTGGAAGGAAAGTAAATAGTCTTGCTGATCATCTAATGTGCTTCTGGGTCGTCCTCTCAGCAATTTATTCACTTCTGTAACTAACAGTAGCTAGGGGCTTTTCTATGTCCAGAAGGAAGAGGCACACTTGTATTACAGAGATAAATATGGCTCGGCTGACTCACCTGACACGCCATCCATCACTATAAGTTGCTGCCAAGAAACTTGGTAATAATGATCTACAAAGAGGATTATTATAGTTGTTGAGAATTGTCTAAGTTCAGAGCTCAAGGTAACTTGGCAATCATCTTATTCAGTTCTTTCATGAGAAAGCCAAGTAAAAGAGACCTGATCAAGGTCAGGCTGCCATCTGAATATAAAATATACCCAAGAGATTCATGGAATTGAACACTGGGAAGATTTTGAAAACGCTTAGGTGGCACCTCATCAGAGCAAGTGGGTCACTGAGGAAAGACTTGAAGTGTTATAGCCTGGTTCACATCCCTTCTCTGCTTCTTGACTGCATATGTGTTACAGTCAACTGGTCTCTTACTCCTGTTACTATGTCTTCTTCCTTATGGCAAACAGCATTGCCTGAAACCATAAGCTAGAATAAACCATACCTGGCTTACATTATTTCATATCAGTCATTTGGGCACAGCAGTGAGAAAAGAAAATAGTACAACCATATGAAGATCATGGCTAAAAATTTTTCAAAGCTCAATATGTATCTTTACTTTTGCCATGTAACAAACATTCCCCAAGCTTCCCAACAGCATGATCCAATTAGCATTGATTCGGTTCTGAATCCAAGAGCTGGGTAGGGATGGAAGACTTCTCTCCTCTGTTCCACGTGGGTTTTAGCCAACTAGATGCCCCAGGCATAGGATTTTCTTGGCATGGACAACAAACAGGAAAGTGAGTAAAGAATGAGCCATAGGCCATGGATGATGAAGCCTTGGAGGTGGCACAGTACCATATCTAGAATTATAGTGACTAAAGAATCATAGGTTAGACACAAATTAGGGTGCAAGGCATTGTTCTTTACACTTTCACTAGAAGAAAATAAAAAAATAAGAGACAAAGTTGGGGCTGGATCAAAGGATGACAAAATAGCATCAACAATGCAGTCTATGGCAGGATTTTAGTAACAGCCTAGTGTAGGGGACTTGTCTCTTAGAGAGTAATTTCTGTTGTGTGAAGGCAAATGTTTTGGGGAGTAGGGAGGACTGTGGAAATCACCACTGTGCTGTTAGGGAGAGCACAGCAGAGGAGCTGGATCTTTTCCTTCTCTTTCTAATCTAATCTAACCTGCTTAAGCTACAGCAAGTACAGGAGCTTGGGGAAGTGACGGTGAGGATCACTCCTCGGGAGTCATCTTAGTTAGAATTTCTGTTGCTGTGAAGAGACACCACGACCAAGGCAACTCTCGTAAAGGACAACATTTAATTGGGGCTGGCTTATACTTTAATAGGTTCAGCTTATTATCATCGTGGCAGGAAGCATGGCAATGTGGTGCAGGCAGATATGGTGCAGAGGAGCCAAAAGTTCTACATCTTCATCAAAGGGAAGCCAGGATCAGACTGTCTCACAGGCACTGAGGAGGAGAGTCTCTTCTGCACGGGATGGAGCCTTAGCATAGGACCACAAAGCCCGCCCACACAGTGACACACTTCCTCTAACAAGGTCACAACTCCTAATAGTGCTGTTTCCCATGAGCCAAGCTTATTCAAACCACCAAAGCTGCTCAGGGGGGTGATGCTGAGCGTCACCTCCTCTAAGCCCTGGTGGATTGTGAGCACGAGGAATGGGGAGAGAGGTAGAAGAGACAGGTGCTCTCATCCTTCATGTGCTGCAAAAGTGCAAGCCCTTCTATTACTTGTTCAAAGCCAAGATGTGAACATGGCAGTGTCATGAGGAAGGTGAATTTAGATAAAAATATGTGTCTGGGCACAACTTTCAGGTATAAGCAAATACAATGTCTGTCATTCTGGGATTCTTCTGCTCTCAGTAATCAAAAAGGGCATGATCCTCCTCCAACGGTCCCACCCCTTCTGGGCCCCACTTGAACTCTCTTCGTCCCTAACAAGGACCTTGATAGATCCCTATGGGGAATTAGTCAAGGAGAAGAGCTAGAAGGGCAGGGTTTTGTGTACTGGGTAAAATAGCCGAGAAAGTTACTTTCACAGTAATCATGCCTACTATTTCCTTGGAGGCAAGACTTCTATAAATTGGGAAGCACTGCAACAGGAACACAATGACTGCTATTGAGGCTTCACACCCAAATCATAGCTATTGATGCCAGAGAAGAAGAAAATTCGTTGGGTGGGTGTTGAGTTTGTTTTCACAGTAACTGGATTGCAAAGACTTTCTAGGACGCTTCGCTGATCATAAGGCACAGAAGGAGAGAGGCAAAAATAATAACAATTGATACTCACATATGGAACTCTCATTCTGCAATGCACATCTCCTTCAAGTCTACTTATCTCATTACCACAGGACAATAGTAGCAGGTACGTGGCCTACACCAGCTGGTCAGATCCTTTCCGTATACACAGTAGGAGGGGTTTATCTATCCCGAGGTTGACACCTAATAAAACCACTGTCAAGTGTGATTTTCTGTGTCATTTTAACTGAGCCCCAGTAAGCCCCAGTATTTGATCAAATTTAGTTTCAATGTGTCCAGGAAAGGGATTAGGGATAGTGTCTTAACAGGTGGATCAGAGAAACAAATTGTTCTCCATAAGCAAAAGAATAGGCAGGCTAAAGGAGAGTTTTCTTTCTTTGCCTAGCACCTTTTGAGCTGTCTTACGTGTTTATTCCTGCATGTGGAATATTGCTGACACCATTGGGCTCAGTGGTTTGGGGGTCACTGGACTCTGACTAAAACCTCACTACTAAGCTCTCCAGAGTCTCACACTTGCAGATAGTAGGATAAGAAACACCATAGTTTCCATAATCGCATGGACACGTTCCTATATAGATATAGATATGAACATGGATACAGATATGCATATGGATAATATAGATGTAGATGATGATAGATACAGATATATATATATATATATATATATAGATGTAGATAGCAGTGTCCTAATTTCACTCGTGTTGAGATAAAATACCATGTGATGGTTTATATATGCTTGGGCCAGGGAGTGACACTATTAGGAGGTGTGGTCGTATTGGAGTAGGTGTGATGCTGCATGTGTGAGCCTTAAAACCCTAATCCTAGCTGACTGAAAGTCAGCAATCTGCTAGCAGCCTTCAGATGAAGATGTAGACCTCTCAGCTCCGCCTGCACCATGTCTGCCTGGATGCTGCCATGCTCCTGCCTTGATGATAATGGACTGAACCTCTGAACCTCTAAGCCAGCCCCAACTAAATGCTGTCCTTTATAAGACTTGCATTGGTCATGGTGTCTGTTCACAGCAGTGAAACCCCAAATAAGACACACCCTGACGAAAATCAGCTTGGACCAGAAAGAGTCTTTTGTCCTTCCAGAATCAGTTTGTAGTCCATGGCTGGCTGTGAGGAAGTCAAGGAAGAAACTCAAAGAGTCATATCACATCCACAATCAAGAGCAGAGAGAATGAATGCAACCCTGTTTGCTGCTCAACTCGATTTAGCTTTATGCATTCAGAGTCCTGCTCACTAACAGTGCTGCCCATCTTCAGGGTGGGTCTTCCCATGTCTTCTTAACTAACTAGGAAAAATATTTGACACATACACCTACAGGTTAACCCAGTCCAGGCAATCCCTTATCTAGGTTTTCTTCCCAGGTGTATCAAGTTGGCAAATTGAAGTAACCATCATATACGGATACAGAAATATCACCTACTGGGTCTTGTTCTCAGGAAATTTCTTAATTTTTAAAGGTGTATTTATTTCATTTCATTTTAATATTTTGTTTTGTGCATGAGCATTCTGCTTTCACTCATGTGCATTCCATACATGCCTGATGCCTACAGAGGTCAGGATAGGGCACTGGATCCCCTGGAACAAGAGTTATAGATTGTTGTGAGCCCCCATGTAGGCGCTGGTAACAGAACCCAGATCTTCTGCAAAAGCAACAAGTGTTCTTAACTGCTGAGCACTTGGACATGTGTGCTGGGATGGTCTGTTGGAGATGCCCAAATGCTCTGTTCTCGTTGCTTCCCACCATCCTGGAAAACACTCATCTCTCTGGTTCACTGACTTTCATTTAAGCTGCATTAAAAGAACCAACAACCAGGTTCTGCTACTGTGACCAAAAACTATAGCTAATAATACTGCCCTAATACATGGATAAACACTATTCTCTTTCAAAGGCTTAAAACCATCTGTAGGGCTGTATCTGGCAAGAAGTCCTGTAATTGCTTCTTGGGAATCAGAATCAGAATCACAAGTTTAAAGTCCTCACTGGCTAGAACAAGTTGGGGGCATTCTGAGTAATTGAATAAGATGCTCTGTCTAAGATACTTAAAAACAAAAAAAGAACTGAGGACACAGTATAGTAGTGGAGCACTTTGTTTGTGTATGACTCATAAGATTCCATCCCCCATAAAACCAATAAAATAAACCATCAAACAATCCCCCCCCACACACACACAGAAATTCATGATAGGAAGCCAATATCTGTTGAATAGCAGAGGCAGAATTTGAACCAGCTTACTGTAGCCAGAACTTCTATACAATTCCCTCTATAATGAAGGCTTCCTATGAGAAAGTAGCAGAATAGACACCAGATATATGCTGGTCCCTGAGTGTGGCTTTTGTGGATGCTTAAAAACAGAAATGCCCAGAGTCAGCTTCCTTGCCTCAATCTGGGAAAGAAGATACAAAATAGTCAAAGCTCAATAGACCAAAAAGGGTGGTCTACTCTAGGTCAGAACTAAGCCCTGCACTTGTGTACTCTTACTAAATCACTGTGGCCTCTACCACTTGAGGGATGTGGGACACCTAGTGTAGTCTTTGTGACAGTGCATTGCTAGTCTGAGGAATGGCCATGAGGCCAATCACCAAATAGCATTGGGACAAAAGCATTCTGCATAAACAGAGCAATAATAAGAAAACTGACTTTGTGCTAGGCACCATTTTAAAGGTTTTATGTGGATTATGTCTCCAATTATTATATCAATATCAGCATTGTTATCTCTTTTTCAGAAAAGGGACACAAAATAAAAATTAAATATCTTTGCTAAGGCCTCTAGGCAGGGATTGGAACCTAAGCAATCCAGCTGCGTTTTGTTACCGTGCTTGGAATGGAAGCCAGGGTCTTTTGGGTGCTAGGCAAGAGCTCAAACACTGGGCTACATCCCCAGCTCTTTACTCTGACTTGAAAGCAAACAGTGCAGAAGATGCTAGGGGTCCCAAGATGACTTTATCATGAAACTCCTTCCTGCATACCCATTTCTTACCATTGTGGTTCATATCTTGGGATGACAGCATCAAGTAAGACAGCCTTTGCCTTTGCAGCAACAATCATATTTAAAAAAAAAAAAAGATTTTGTTTATTTTTATGTGTATGGGTGTTTTGCCTGAATTTCTGTCCATGTATCATGTGCATGCAATGCTGTGGAGGCTGGTGGCTACAAGGTTGGATGACTGTGTTGCATAGCCCTAGACTGGAGTTACAGAAGATTGTGAGCCTCTATATGGGTGCTAGGATTTGAACTAGGGTCTTCTCGAAAAGCAACAAATTCTCTTAACTGTAGAGTCATCTCTCCAGTCCCAGCATTTAGATTTTTATGGAAGGTATGGATGATGTTGCTTTTGATCTCAAATAAGAGTTGAAGGCTTTACAGGCTGGTTTTGATTGGCAAGGATTTGTAGTTCTGATGTGTAATCGGAGCTCCAGCTTCCCTTATCCTACTCAGTTTCATTCCCTTTGAAGCCAACTTTGCATCCACCTAAGTCCTTGAGAAGATCAGGCACAAGTCAGGAGTTTCTCATCGCAGAGGCGCTGTTCCTTTGTTGTTGTTTGTTTTTGTGTACATATGGGATGGGATGTCCTAGTGTGCAGGTGGGCATGTGTGCAAAAGTCAGAGGTCAACCTCAGTTATCATTCCTTGTTTACTGGGACAAAGACTCTCTCACTGATGAGGAACTTGCTGACTCACCTAGTCCAGCTAGCTTATGAGCCCCAGAAATTCACCCGTATTCACCTCCATGGTACCTGAATCACAAGTGCACAATGCCACACAGGACTTTGTTATGTGGGTTCTCGGCATTGATCTCATATTCTTATGCTTGCGTGGCAAGCATTTTACCAACTGAGCCATCGGCTCAGCCCCTCCTATTACTAACTATTTACTCTTAGAGAGTAAATACCCTAGCCTTTGATATTCTGCATAAGCCTGAATTAGCCTCCCAGGCTCCTGAGCTAAATTCCATGAATCTGTAGTGTGTATTTTACATAGAGAGTGGGGGAGGGGAGAAGACACTCCCTACTCCCCTACCCACAGCCTTGTATTCACAGGACTCTAGCTGGCTCTGAGCCTGGAGTCTGCAGAATTAGCTGCTAAGAGAGAAAAGGATGGGAAATTATTAGGCAGATGTCTGGCTACTTTGGGACTTTATGGCTCCAGGGCCCTTAGGGACACTGTGGAGTGGGGGCTGGATTTGAAATTGAGGCTGTGCTCACTTTCAATTATCTTTTTCTATTAGTTCACAATATTGTTATTACTATTATTCTTCAATACCAGAGGATATTTTGATGTGGTTGACTGAACTCAGTTAAGGCCTTCAGCATTTTCAAGGCCATTTTCATATCTGTTTAATGAAGATAATAGACTATATCGCAGACACTATTGCCATGAGAATTAAAAAGAGTATCTGCCATGCATTTAATCAGAAAGTACAATACATGAATATATGGTATATACACGATATAATTGAAGCTCTTTTGTGGTGTTCTGCAAGTGTTTAACAAACATGTAAAATATGTCAGCTATTGTATTAGTTACTTTTAAAAAAAACTTAGTTAATTCCCACTAAGATGAAGTTCTTACACTGTGAATATTTCACAGGCAGAGCTTTTTAAAATATTGAATAGCTACTCAGCCATCACATGGATGTTACCTGGTAGAGATGATATTATTATGACTGTTATTCGTAGTCTCGTCATATGGATCCCGACTCTAACAAGGCATTGCACATATATCAATGCACAAACACACTGGTGATATCAGACAGATTCATCTGAATACATCATGCAGACATCATGCAGTAATATAGAGCCAGGTGTCCAAGTAACACCTGTAATCCCGGTACTGGAAAGGAAGAGACAGGAGGTAGAAGAGTTCAAGGTTATGTAGCTACATACAAAGTACAGGTCTCAAAAAATAGAGAGAGAAAGGATAGATAGAAAAAGAAACAAAGCATAAGCATTTTAGGAAAAAAAAAAAGCTCCTGTTGGTTTATAGAATTTAACTTCTCCTCTAAAGTCAGGATGATGTTTTAAAAAATTATATCAATGCCAATTCCCCAAGGTAGATAAATTTTGGACAGCAAAATGCAAAGGCTGTATCTCAGAGGGGAATTTGAAGCCCACAATAGGTAATAAGACAAAGCATTCTAGGATAAAATTATTCATTCATTCACTCAGTGATTTATTGTTGGACATTATCTATGTCCTATGTACCATGACCAATGCTGGGGTCTATGGCTATCAAAGCCTGCTAGTACAAGAAACGCTGTTGGCACAGCCTTGCAATGCCACCTCTTTGATCAAGATGGACGGTTGTAACCTGGGGACATTGACTCCATTTTTTATCTTTGTTGTGTATGTTCAGGATTCTGGGGAATCTCCTGCTCACCATAACAACACTAGCCACTTTTGCTAATTACACTTGAATTCAAAAGTATTAAAGTTAAAACTTAGCCTTTAGGTACTCCATCTCCATTGTCACAATTCTAGTGTTCAGAACCTCCACCAGCCATTTCCCAAGAGCTCAATACTTAGTCTGGTTGAGCACTCCCATACTTAGTGGCTCATGTTCAGAAATCCATCATTGCAGAACACCAAACAATATTGTGTGCATGTGTGCGTGTGTGTGTGTGTGTGTGTGTGTGTGTGTGTAGTTTAGAAACAATCACCTTCTATTCTCATGTATTTGGTGAGATGGAGGCACAGAGATAGATGCACAGGGATGCAGAGTCTATCCAAGCTCAAGTGAAAACTCAATGTCTCCGGTAAGAAGTTGTCCTACTTTCAAACTTGTCCTACCCAGCATGCCAGCTCGCCTTCACAAATCAAGGATAGGAGCTCGTTAGCCTCAGATTTGACACTGCTTTGCATGGTCTGTGGACACCAGATAGTTTTCAGAGGAAGTGGGCTCTAGAGCAGACCCAACCATCTCTACAGGAGATTGTGTGCATCACTGATGACAAACAGAAAGAAGAGAACAGCGGCTGTCCTGTGTGCATGACTCCTAGGACTGAGCTTGGCAAGCTCAGTAGTCTGAAGTTATTATAGCAGAAAATGGACCCAAGAATCAGAAAGGTGACATAGCTTGCTGAAGGTTACCCAGCTACAAGTACAAGGAGGAGGAGGAGGAAGAGGAGGAGGAGGAGGAAGAGAGAGAGAGAGAGAGAGAGAGAGAGAGAGAGAGAGAGAGAGAGAGAGAGAGAGAGAGAGAGAGAGAGAGAGGGAGAACTCAACCTAGGACCTGATCTATGAACTCATATGTCTCTAACGTTGAATTTCATCTTAAAGCTTCATTTTTATGAAATAACAAACAATTAAAATTGCATATTTTTCTCTTTTCTGGCTGTGCTTCAAATTCAAAAATCAAAACAAATGTCAAATCAAAGTTTAAACAAGAATTCTCCCTACTGGGGAAGCCACGTTTGCTCTCCTTCTTCCAATCTGACTTTGGCAGCTCTGCCCATCTCTGTGCTGGGACCCCCTGAAAACGTGACTGAGTCCAGGAAGGACCAGAAGGAGCCATGAGTGAGGAGAATCTGGAGAATCAGGGATGCACTGAGGATTACGTAGGATTCTGAGTGATCCCTGGCACCTCTGTCTCAGGATGACTGAGAGAGACAAACACATAGGCTCCCTTGACGTTGGGCTCCTTTCCAACCTCAGCCACAGCTGCGCCACTTCAAATTCCTGTCAGGCAAAGAGAACCGGCTTTACACTTGTGTGATAAGGCACCATCTTCTCTTATTCATGTAGGTTTGCCTTGTTCTGTCACTTTGAGGACTGAAGTGTTTGCTTGAGAGTTTTTCCCCAATGGATCTCCTAGGACAGGAAGAATGCTGCTGGCTAGTGAGCTTCCTCACCCCTGGTTGAGTTTATTTTGCGAAAATAAACATAGGGAAATGAGTCTTTGGAGATTCCCTGAATCCAAAGGAAAATATGGGGTAGGGGAGGTCACTGAGAACCAAGCTCAGAGGGTTCTCTGCACCAGCTAAGGCACCGCTACTTAGTTTTGAACATGATAAGAATTTCAGAAATCTTTCAATTCATTTGCTTTCAGCAGACAATTGCTACAATTTGGCTTTAATTTGATCATTTTGCAAATATTAAGTCCCTGTTATGTGCCAGCTACTCTTCTAGGCCTTACAAACTGGATCGGGCACCCGAGAGACATAGGCAGGCTCCCATGGAACTTATATTTATATAGAATAGTGATTTCAACTGGGGACATTTGGAATCAATGGGAGGCCTTGTCAATTTCCATAACAGGGAGAGGGTGGAACGTACTTTTGGAATCCTGGAGCAGAGGCCAGGAACATTGTAAAACGTCCTGCAATATGCAGAAGAGCCTGGGCACTAATGGCAAGATGTCAACTGGTACTGAAGGTAGTGCAAACTCTGACCTACCAAGTCATGAGCTCATGGATGATGCCGACCTGTCTCCTTGCATATAAATCACAGACAGCACCACAGTGCCAAGTGCACAGGGTATAAATAGCAGATCAAACAACGTAAGTTTTTTTGTGGGATAGCTTTGGAAATGATCCAAGGATATACCAATGTCAGACTTTAAGTGCTACAGAAAAAAAAATGAAAATCTGTGATGTTTTTACTTCCAAGGAGAAGTTCAAGGGCATCCAATGTGAAACATCAACAATTATGGACTCCAGGTGACTTTGGGGGAAAATGATTAATGAGGCCCTAAGGAATCAGGAAGGGTCTGTGACAAACAGCCATAGCCTTTGGAATCCTCCACACAAAAGAGTCAATGGCACCTGGCATTGATCAGTTTCTATTTACAAGCATGCAATCATCATTGGCTGTATCATTCCAACCTCCCTGTGAAATGGAATTTCAGTGATCCTGGCTTTACAGACAAATGATCAAAAGCAGAGAGCTTAAGTAACCTGCCCAAGACCACCCAAAGAAAGCACTTTGGTCTCAGAACATGCACAGTGCCTACATTTCTTCTTTGGGTGCTCATTGATGTTAAGGGGACTACCATTTAGCATCCCCAACTGGCCAGATGGCCCCAGAGGGTAGACTCGAACCACAGTACAAATGTAGAAATCTAATCTGAAATGGTTAATACAGATTCCTTCAAGCTGATGTTTGATAGCAGTTGTCTTCTAGACTCCGATGTTACCTTAGGTCCCACTTTCTGAACCATTCTAAAGTCTAAAAATTGTGATAGCTTATGTAAGCAGGAAGAGCCCTTGACATCCAAGACCAGTGAATCCTCATACAGAAAGGCTCCAGGAAGTAATCTCTAAACCGGGGAAGCAGTTACGGGGTCAGTCTGTGGAAAAGGAAGGACATATATCTGAAGATTAGATTATAACTCAGCCTAGGGATTAGGGGAGATGGAGAGAGACTGCGGGAGGTGACCAAGCCTGGATCCATCTGTCTAGGTTTCTTGGCTCTACTCACAGCATGATTTCAAATAAGCTATTTAATATACCTCTAGCTCCCTGTTCCTGAAAGAGGTATATATTAATACTTGCTGTGTGGAGTTGGCTGGAAAACCAAGTGAGCCAACGACACACTTCATCACTCCTAAAATGCTCATCTACATGTTATCATCTCTGGAATTGGAATGTGGCTTACAACTGACAAATTATTTCGTGTGTGGGTTTTTTTCTCAGTGATGCATAAAATAAAAATGTAAATTATTGATTGCATCTTAGAATCAATAATACAGTATGTCTGGAATATTATAAAAGCTTAAAATATTAGTACTCATTTCCTCTAGTTTTATTATCAGCTCTTAGCATCTCCTCAGGGCTCAGTAAATGTAAGCCCAGAATAATTTTTTCATGGGTTTGCATCTGACCTGAAGGTACATATGAATATTTGTATTAAAACAGCACATGACGAGGTCACACTCTGGGCTATCTTCCTAGGGGGCAAGGTCAACAGAAACCTACAGACAGAATCACTTTGGCAAGAAGAAATGATGAAATTCTAGCAGTAATAAATCACACTTGACAGGCTCTTTGTGGTAAATATTCAGGCAATATTTACAACCATATTCTTCCTCTTGTGCACAATATGCAACACAAAGCCATCAACTCTTCCATCTGCGTCTTCCAGTCTCCCAGCAAGCCAGACAGATTATGAGCCTAGTGATGTGTATGTGATATTGCCTGCTCTGGCTCTATTGTACATGTGATAAGCCACTCCTCACCTTCAGCTTGGCCACATCTGCATCACCTTGGTCTCACATTAGCACAGATTAATCTCCATGGATATTTTCATTATTGTAATGACACTTTCTTATGTTTCCTTTTCTTTCTTTTTTCATAGTATAGAATAGAGTTTATTCAGGGCATGGGGAGGGGAGTTGGGAGGGTAATAGAGACAAATGGAAAGAGAGAGAGAGAGAGAGAGAGAGAGAGAGACAGAGAGACAGAGACAGAGACAGAGACAGAGACAGAGACAGAGAGGCAGAGAGAGACAGAGAGAGACAGAGAGAGACAGAGAGAGACAGAGAGACAGAGAGACAGAGACAGAGAGACAGAGGGAGGGAAGGAGGACAGGGCAAGTAGCCCCTGATGTTTATTTTTCTAAAATCTGCATATTTGTTCACTATTTAGTAGACATGACATTCATTTAGACAATTTTTTTTTTTTTTTGCTTACATTTACTTGACCTAAAGAGTTGACTTGGGAGAAGCAAAATGTCATATTCATCAAGATAACAAGTGATTGTTTTCCTCCCTTAAGTCCTAAGTATGTGACCTTTAGCCACATAAAAGGCACCCACATACTTCCAGCTCCCCATGTTTCTGTAGAACAATGAAAACAATAGCCATAGATGATGATTGTGGTGGCAGTAATGGTGATGAACATGATAATGATGATGTTCTGTGTAATATAAGATGGTGAACAAGAAGCTGCCTCCATGTCACCCAAAGAAAGAGAAGATTTAAAACAAAACAAAATGAAGAACAGATCTATTCCAAAGACAGGAAGAGAGGGAGTGCTTAGAAATCCCCAAATAGCAATGGATTACATCAAAAGGGCAGAGAAAGAGACAAGCAATTGCCAAGATAATGGTTCATACTTTAACTCCAGTACTTAAGAGTTATAGGCGGGGGGGGGGGGTGTCTCTGTGAGATCAGGACAAGTCTAGTCTACAGAGTAAGTTCCAGGTCATCCAGAGCAATACAATGAAGCCTTGTCTAAAACAAACTAAAAGGATATGACATATAGAGAAAGAAGGAAACAGGGTGAATGCTGTATGGCTGTCTGCCAGAAATCGGGAACAGGTAAAATGTCACATGAAGATTTCAGAAAATCATTAATAAAAATGACCAAGGACTTCAAGACTACAGAGAAGCAGAATTTAATCCAGGACCTTTCCTTATAGCCATAGAAGGAAAGGACGGGAAGCACTGTCTCGAAAATCAAGGATCAGGCGAGGTTCTACCACCCTCCTCAGGTCGTACAGTGCTCAAATGTTAGCTGTAGCAGTGACACAAGTAAGAGAAATCAAAGGGATTAGAGTCACACCAAGATACTTTAAATTGTTTGTGGCTATTTCGAAGGGTGTCATTTCCCTAATTTCTTTCTCAGCTTGTTTATCCTTTGAGTATAGGAAGGCTACTGATTTATTTGAGTTAATTTTATATCCAGCCACTTTGCTGAAGTTGTTTATCAGCTGTAGGAGTTCTATGGTGGAATTTTTGGGGTCACTTAAGTATACTATCATATCATCTGCAAATAATGATAATTTGACGTCTTGCTTCCCTTTGACCTCCTTTTGTTGTCTAATTGCTCTAGCTAGAACTTCAAGTACTATATTGAAGAGATAGGGAGAGAGAATGCCGTCTTATCTAGTCCTTGATTTTAGTGGGATTGCTTCAAGTTTCTCTCCATTTCGTTTGATGTTGGCTCCTGGTTTGCTGTAGATTGCTTTTACTATGTTTAGGTGTGGGCCTTGAATTCCTGGTCTTTCCAAGACTTAACTTGAAGGGATGTTGGATTTTGTCAAATGCTTTTTCAGCATCTAATGAAATTACCGTGTGTTTTTTTCCTTTGAGTTTGTTTATGTAGTGGATTACATTGACGGATTTCTGCATAAGGAACCAACTCTGCATCCCTGGGATGAAGCCTACCTGACTGTGCTGAATGATCATTTTGATATGTTCTTGGATTCGGTTTGTGAGAATTTTATTGAGTATTTTTGCATTGATGTTCATAGGGAAATTGGTCTGAAGTTCTCTTTCACTGATGGGTCTTTGTGTGGTTTTGGTATCAGAGTAATTGTGGCTTCATAAAACAAATTGTGCAGTGTTTGTTCTGTTTCTATTTTGTGGAATAGTTTGAAGAGTATTGGTATTAGGACTTCTTTGAAGGCCTGATAGAATTCTGCACTAAAACCATCTGGTCCCAGGCTTTTTTGGGGTTGGAAGACTATTAATGACTGCTTCTATTTATTTAGGGGTTATGGGACTGTTTAGATCATTTATCTGATCCTGATTTAACTTTGATATCTGATATCTGTCTAGAAAATTGTCCATTTCATCCAGGCTTTCCAGTTTTGTTGAGTATAGGCTTTTGTAGTAGGATCTGATGTTTGTTTGTTTGTTTTTTAATTTCCTCAGTTTCTGTTGTTATATGTCCCTTTTTATTTCTGATTTTCTTAATTTGGATATTGTCTCTGTGCTCTCTGCTTAGTCTGGCTAAGGATTGATCTATCTTGTTGATTTTCTCAAAGAACCAGATCCTGGTTTTGTTGATTATTTGTATAGTTCTTTTTGTTTCTATTTGGTTGGTTTCAGCTCTGAGATTAATTATTTCCTGCCATCTACTCCTCTTGGATGTATTTGCTTCTTTTTGTTCTAGAGCTTTCAGGTGTGCTGTTAAACTGCGAGTGTATACTCTCTCCAGTATCTTCTTGGAGGAACTCTTGAAGGAACTTGGAGCTATGAGTTTTTCTCTTAGCACTGCTTTCATTGTGTCCCATAAATTTGGGTATTTTGTACCTTCATTTTCATTAAATTCTAAAGAGCCTTTAATTCTTTCTTTAGTTCCTCCATAACCAAGTCATCATTGCAGTGATATTCATAATAGCCAGAAACTAGAAAGAACCCAAATGTTTCTCAACAGAGGAATGTATACAGAAAATGTGGTACATTTACACAATGGAATACTACTCAGTATTCCATTAAAATCAAGGAAATCATGAAATTCTTAGGCAAATGGATGGAACTTGAAAATATCATCCTGAGTGAGGTAACCCTATCACAAAAGAACACACATGGTATACACTCACTGATATGTGGGTATATTATCCCAGAATCTCAGAATACCCAAGATGCAATTCACAGACCACATGAAGCTCAAGAATAAGGAAAACCAAAGTATGGATACTTCTGTCCTTCTTAGAAGGGGGAACAAAATACCCTTGGGAGGAGATACAGAGACAAAGTGTGGAGGCGAGACTGAAGGAAAGGTCATCCAGAGACTGGGGATCCATCCCATATACAGTCATCAACAAGTGCTTGCTGACAGGAACCTGATATAGCTGTCTCCTGAGAGACTCTGCCAGTGCCTGACAAATACAGAGATGGATGCTCTCAGTGAACCATTGGACTAAGCACTAGGTCCCAAATGGAGGAGCTAGAGAAAGGACTGAAGGAGCTGAAGGAGCTGAAAGAGCTTGCAGCCCCATAGGAAGAACAACAATCTGAACCAACCAGTACCCCCAGAGCTTCCAGGGACTAAATCACCAACCAAAGAGCACACATGGAAGGACCCATGGCTCCAGCTCCATATGTAGGATGCCCTTGTTGGATATTAATGGAAGGAGAGGTCTTTGGGTCCTGAGAAGGCTCAATGCCCAAGTGTAAGGGAATGCCAGGACAGGGAAGGAGGAGTGGGTGGGTTGGTGAGCAGGGGGAGGAGGGACAGGATAGGGTGTTTTCAGAGGGAAAACCAGGAAAGGGGATAATATTTGAAATGTAAATAAAGAAAATATCTAATTTAAAAAAAAAAGAAATCAAAGGGATACAAATGAGTAAACAAGAAGTCAAATTATCTCCATTTGCATATTACGTAGTCCTTTACTTAAAAGATCCTAAAGACTCCACCAGAAAACTCTTAGACCAGATAAACAAAAGTAGCAAGATACAGCATCAGCATATTAAAATTAGTACCCTTTCTCTAGACCAATATAACCAGCTTTGAGGGGCCTGGAAAGGTAGTCCAGTTGGTAAAGTGCTTGCCATGGTAGCATGAGGACCTGACTTAGATTTCTAGAATCCACAGAAAAGCTGTACATGTCAGCCTGTGCCTGTGACCTCAAAGCTGAGGATATAGGGGCAGGCAGGTCCCAGGGGCTTACTCACCAGCCAGTCCCACTGAAACAACAGGCTTCAGGTCCCAATGAGAGACTATGCCTCCAAATGATAAGGTGGAGGGTAATAGAGAAAGGCAGTTGGCACCAACCTCAGGCTTCCACAACTGCACACATATGTACATGCATCATGCACACATGCGAATACACACATCCACACACAAACTGTATTTTTTTTTTTTTGATAAAGAAGTAAAAGGGGAATGACCCATTCACAACACTTCAAAACAGTGAGTGACCTAAGAGGTCTACTAGAGAAGGCAAAAGCTATACAATGAAAACCCTGAAGAACTCAGTGAACGGTGGGAAACATCTCTTATGCTGATAGATGGACATAATGAAGATGGTAAAATAACTACACTACTGAAATTGACTATAGTTTCATGCAATCCCCATTAATATTCCAATTACATTCATTGTAGAACTAGGCAAATCTCCTAAAATTCATGTAGAAACAAAAAAGAAAAGAAACAAAAATCCTTAAATATTGAAAGTAATTCCTAATTTAAAAGAGAGAGAGAGAGAGAGAGAGAGTGCAACACTGCAGGGAATGTAATATGTGCCCTCAAATTATACTACAGATCCATAGTGACAAAAACAGCACAGCAGGGAATGTAATATGTGCCCTCAAATTATACTACAGATCCATAGTGGCAAACCAGCATTGCACTGGCACAAAACAGAGGCACACACTGATGGAACACAATATAGTATCCAGAAATACACCCAAAAAGCTGTAATCACTTTTGAAAAACCAAATACCAAAGGCATAAATCAAGGGGGTGGGGGAGTCCTCTTTAACAAATGTACTCAGAAAACTGGATATCCATATGTAAAAGACAGAACTAGATCTATGGCTCTTACCCTGAACTAAAATCTATTAGAAATGGAGTAAATGCTTAACTATAAAACCTTGAAATCTTAAATTGCTAAAGGAAAACAGTCAAGTTACTTCAAGGTGTAGACACAGGCAAGATCGTTCTGAAAAGGACCCAAACAGCACAGGAAATAATCCTAAGAACTGACTAGACTCTATAGAAAATTAAAAATTTAAAACATTAAAATTCAAGCAATAAATGGGCTAACGGATTAACAGGTGGTTGTCAAAGGAAGAAAAAGAAGAAATGCAGTATTCTGTAATATACAGAGTACAGGTGTGTGTGTGTGTGTGTGTGTGTGTGTGTGTGTGTGTGTGTATGTGTATATGTGTGTGCATGTGTGTATACATGTGTGTATGGGTGTGTATATATGTATGTGTGTGTTTATGTGTGTATGTGTGTATATGTATGTGTGTGACATAAAAGTAGAAAAAGGACAATGAGAATGGAAAGTGGTTCAAAGAGAGGTGAAGGCAACAAGAGAGGAATGAAATACACTTGACAACAGAAGAAAAGCATGCTTTGGAAGAAGAATGGGACTAGACAGAGTGAGAAGAAGAATGGAGAGTACCAGTACCAGGGGATAAATAAAACGAAGGATAATGAAACATAGCTTTGAAGTTAAAATATCACAATAAAACCCACTGCTTCAGATGACAGCTAAAAAAAAAAATAATAGCCTGGTATATACAGGCACTGATCAATGACATGTACATCCAACAATTTAATTCTGGGTTAAAGATAATATCATGCCAAGGCCCTAGCAGACATGTCTCTGTGTGTTCGAGGCTAGTCTGATCTGCATAGCAAGTTCTATTGAGTTATTCAAACCATCGATAAGGTACACATCCTTTGAACACCCCCATGTCTTATAACAGGAAGAGCGCTTCTAGAGGTTACATAGCCTGCCCAATTACTGCTGGACCATGGCACACTGTCTGTTCCATGACCGTGTTCTTTCTTGCCTGAATATCTATGTAGCGGCCCAAATTAGATCAAAATGGTTCCCTAAATGGAAGAACTATGGCAGGATTGACTGGGACAGTGTATGTGATGCATTTAACCCAGTTCTGTGATATAGAGGCACAACAGTGAAGATTATTACAATTTCCATATCAAACGCACAGACCTGTGGTACCATATTATGTCCTTAGCATGAACTCTCTCCCCTTCACAATGATCCTAGGAAGTAAGGCATATCATTGCACCATCAACAATAGAAACTTAATGGTAGGAGGTGTTTCTTCTACATACCTTTGTATGTGCTGTACTAGAAGGGGTTTTGTTCAGGCCTTCCTCCCCACCCCACCTCACCCCACCCCTCCCCCCAAAAAGAAAAGAAATGAGTGGCAAATCTCTATAATTCAGCTCCTGTTTTCTTCATTACAACCTGTGACTGTAAGTGTTCTATTTGACGTTGGTGCACTCATATGCTATTTCAAGACAACCAAGCAAGTTCAGAATTTGAGTCGTAGGTCACGATGCCAAGAACAAGCAGTTGTGGTAAGGAAGATTAGTGTGAGGTTTACTCCCTCATGTTTCTGTAAAAGTGCCAAACAGCATAATTAATTGCAGGCACAATGCTATGCAACAGATCTCTAGAATCCAGTCATTTTTAGGACTGAAACTTGATGCAAAACAAAGAGCTCTGCAATTTCCTCCCCACTGAGTTCCTTTCCTAGTTACTGCCACTTTAGGATTTTTAATGAATGTCTCTGTGAGCATGTCACATGCCCACAGAGGCAGACAAGGCCATCCAGAATTGTGGAGCTAGAGATATAGGAGGTTGTGAGGCACAGGTGTGTGTGTGTGTGTGTGTGTGTGTGTGTCTGTGTCTGCGTGTGTCTGTGTGTGTCTGTGCCTGTGTGTGTGTGTCTGTGTGTGTCTGTGTCTATGTGTGTATGTGTCTGTGTGTATCTGTGTGTGTCTGTGTGTGTCTGTGTGTGTGTGTCTGTGTGTCTGTGTATGTCTGTGTGTCTGTGTGTGTCTCTGTGTGTGTGTCTGCGTGTGTGTGTCTGTGTCTGTGTGTCTGTGTGTCTGTGTGCACATATGTGTTGAGTCCTCTTCTAGAGCAGCGAAGGATCTTTAGTACTGATGCATCTCTCCAGTTCCTTACTCAACACTTTTATGAGACTTTCTACTTTGAATTCATGTAAATATTTCTATTGAAAAAGAAAAGCAGAGGAGAGAAAGAGAGAGGTGAGAGGGAAGGAAAGTTAGAAGTGGTGGTGGTTTCATGGGTATATATATATGCAAGTATCCACGTTCATCAAAGCATGTAGATATAAGCAGGTGGGATTTATGTCACTTTTCCTCTAGTGACACTGTTAGAAGTAAAATAAAGACAATACGGATTCCCTCAGTGCATGGTGAGTTTCCCTAGAAATAGCCCTAGGCATCCAGAAGAGAAAGGAAACTTAGAAATCAAGGCAGTGAGCTTGTGATTCACTGGCATGCCCTCTGCCTCGCAGCCAAGCCTTCCCTTTCCCCTGGACCCCGCCACAGAGAGTACAGGGCCTCCAGACAAGGCTTCATGGATACTGACACAGGAAAAACTGTGCATGTTTGCTATAGAAAATTAGGAAAATACCGAAATAAAGAAAGTTGTGACAAAAATAAAACGATCCGTTTCCTACCCCCCAGCGAGTTGCGAATGACTTGGCACGCGTCCTCCCAGCCCTCTCCCTCTGCAGTGTATGTTTGTTTTTCCTTTCATCTTCATGCACTTGTGAATGCTTTGTATACACAATTTGCAACCAGACTTCCCACTTAAATTAGAAGTATTTCCATGTTATTACAGAATGCTCATAAACACTGCTTCCTTTCCAATAATGAGACGCAGCAGCCCTGACCTTCCCGCTAGTCTACTTCGAATCATTTCCATTTGAAGATTTTCTGATGTTTACCTCAGTGACATGGGTGTGTTGGGTACTTGTTGCTGTGATGAAACTCCCGGGCCAAAAGTGACTTTTCATGGGGCTGGCATAGCAACGACCCACAAAGGGATCTCAGGAGCTCTGGACCAGAGAATCCGCTGAGATGAGAACACCCTGCTGGAGCCATGTGATCCACTGGGGCGCCGGCATAGTGCAGAAACTTGCCGTTCTTTTTAATATTTCCCATAACAATAAGAGATCTGAGTTTCTGTGCCAGCATCTAGTATAATTTTATTTTGTTCAATACTGGACAGGCTTCCCACTCCATTGCATACTCTTTATGAATATTTGTTGAATTAATGGATTAAGCAGAGCAAATATGAACAGAGCTAGGACCTTGGATATTTTGCAAACTACTCCCCAGACATAGGTGGATCTCATTCACAAAGACATTAATATTCAAATAATAAAATATAGTAGACTTAAAATACTTACTGCTTAGCTGGACTGTTGTGGCATGTGTATTAGTCTTAGCACTATGGGGACAGAGGCAGGCAGATCTCTGAGTTTGAGACCAACCTAGTCTACAGAGCAAGTTTCAGAACAGCCAAGAATACACCACAGAGAAACCATGTCTCAAAAAACAAAACAAAACAAAATTTACTGTTGGGATCTTTCCAGAAAGATTGGTAGACTTCTTGTATAGAAGATCTTGAAGAATATGCCTAAGGTTATTATGATTAGTCTTCACTTTTTTTTTTTAAGTTTTTTGAGACAGGGTTTCTCTGTATAGCCCTGGCTGTCCTGGAACTCACTCTGCTGACCAGGCTGGCCTCAAACTCAGAAATCCGTCTGCCTCTGCCTCCCGAGTGCTGAGATTAAAGGTGTGCACCACCACGCCTGGCACATGATCAGTCTTCAAAAGCCCCTCCTCTATCTTTTCCAGCAAAGAGGATAATCTGGAGACGAATCGGCATCCATCTATCTAATGACACCCTCCTAAAACCTACCATCTTTGCCATATCCTCGTGGTCTTGTTTTGGATTTGCTAAATGCTTAGCTATCTGAGAAATGATTTTGTTTTAGTGGGTTTGTTTTGCTATACTTTAATCTTAATAGATTTTTTTTTGAGGGGATGGGGAGCAGTTTCAAATTAGCAAGCAAAAAGTACATTTTTAATAGTTTTTTTTTTTTCTTTTTGAGTAAGGCTTTATCATGTAGTAACTGTAGTTGACCTGGACATTCTAGGTAGACCAGAAACTTGTGGTGGTCTTCCTAAGTGTTGGGATTTACTTACCTGTACCACACTGTCTAGCCAGTACTGATATATTATTGACGATAGTATAGAATTCATTGCTTGTGCCTAAACAATCTGTGGGTGCTGACAAGAGTCTAGAGTGCCATACATTTGAAATCATATAGTATGCTACCTTTCAGATTGGCTTTTACCTAGCAATATGCATGTGAAAAATAAACAAAAATGTATAGATATAAAAAAAATCATCCTGGAAATCCAGGACAGTATGAAAAGACCAAATCTAAGAATAACAGGAATAGAGAAAGGAGAAAATTCTGAGCTCAAAGGCACAGAAAATATTTTCAGAAAATCATAGGAGGAAAAAAGTTCTAATCTAAAAAAGGAGATGTTTATACAGGTACAAGAAGCATACAAAATAACAAAAAGAAAGGATCAGAAAAGAAAGTCCCCTTACCACATAATAATCAAAACACTGAACATAAAGAACAAGGAAAGAATATAAAAAGCTGCAAAAAGTTACCAAGAAATATATAAAGGCAGAGCTATTCTATTAGAATTATACCTGACTTCTCAATGGAGACTCTAAAAGCCAGAAGGACCTGGATAGATGTGCTGTAAACTCTAAAAACCACAGATACCAGCCCAGTCTACTATACACTGAAAAATTCTCAGTTACTGAGATGGAAAAAAGAAGAGATTCAATGATAGTCAAATTTAAACAACAAATCTAGACCCACAGAAGGTTCTAGAAGGAAAGCATCAATCTAAAGAGGTTAACTGTCGCTATGAGAACACAGGACATATATAATCTCACACCAGCAAAAACAAAAGGGAAATGCTTACAAATACACACATCACTACCACCACCACCAACAACAACAACCAAATATCAGGAATCAACAATCATTGGACATTAATATCTCTCAATATCAATGGTCTTAATACCAACAAAAAGACAGAGACTAAGAGACTGGATGCAAAAACAGTATCCATCCTTCTGCTGCATGCAAAAAACAGACTCAGTATCACGGATAGATATTACCATGAGGTGAAGGATTAGAAAAGCATACCCCAAGCAAATGGACTTTAAGAAGAAAGCTGATGATACAGCCATATTACTATCTAATAAAAGTAGACTTCAAACAAAAACTAATAAAAATAAATGGGTAAGGATACTACATGGTAACAAAAGAAAAAAAATCCACCAGGATGACATTTCAATTCTTAAAGTGTATGGCTGAAACACAAGGGTAGCCAAGTTTGTAAAAGCAATACTACCACAGTTTAAATCACATATTGACCTCCATATACAGATAGTATCCCACGTCTTCATTATCCCACTCTCATCAATGGACAGGTTATGTAGAAAAAGTACAGAGTGAAATACTGAAGCTAGCAGATGTTATAAACCAAATAGACCTAATAGATATTTATGGAATATTTCACCTAAACACAAAATAATATACCTTCTCTGCATCTCATAGAACCTTCTCCAAAATTGACCATATACACAAACACAAGGCAAGTTTCGACAAGATACAAGAAACTTGAAATAACTTCTAGCATCCTATTAGATCACCACATATTAAAGTTGGATATCAACAACAATAGAAACAACGTGAAACTTACAAATTCATGGAAACTAAACATCTCTCTAATGAATAAAACTGGGTCAAAACAGAAGTAAAGAGAGAAATAAATATCTTTCTAGAATTCAATGAAAATGAATATAGAATATTCCCAAATTTATGGGACACAACTAAAGAAGTGTTGAGAGAGAAATTCATAGCATTAACTACCTACATTAAAAAAAGAGAGAGAGATCTCATGCTAGCAACAGCACAGTTGAAAGCTCTAGAGCAATAAAAAGTAACCACACCCAAAGGGAACAAGAAATAAAACTCAGATCTGAAATCAATAAATAGAAACAAAGACTCAATTAAGCAAAGAGTTGGTTCTTAGAGAAAAATCAACAAGATAGACAAGCCCTTGTGCAAACTAACTAGAAAGACAAAGAGTGAATATATAAATTGACAAAATCAGAAATGAAAGGGAGCATAACAACAGACACCAACAAAACCTAGAGAATCAGAAGGACATACTTTAAAAGGCTGGACTCCACCAAATTGGAAAATCTAAAAGAAATTGATAATTTTCTCAATAGGTACCACTTGTTGTGAATATAAAAAAGAGAAAGAGCCGGGCGGTGGTGGCGTACGCCTTTAATCCCAGCACTCGGGAGGCAGAGGCAGGTGGATTTCTGAGTTTGAGGCCAGCCTGGTCTACAAAGTGAGTTCCAAGGCATCCCTTCCCCCACCCCCCAAGGGACCAGACACACATTGATATAGTATAGAATAGAGTTTATTCAGGGCATGGGGAGGAGAGTTAAGAGAGTAGTAGAGGCAAAGAAAGGCAGAGAGAAGGAGAGAGTAGAGAAGTTGAGGCCCGCCACAACTATGTGGAGAAAGAGAGGAAGGGAATGGGGAGAGAGGGAGAGCAAGGGAACAAGAGGCAGGAAATAGGCAAGAGCTTAAGCAGATAAGAGAGAGAGGAGGGGCCAAGCAACCCCTTTTATACTGGGCCAAGCCTACCTGGTTGTTGCTAGGTAACTGTGGGGAGGAGCATACCTGGCTGTGCTAGGAACTGTGGAGGTGGAGTTTAGACAGAATACCAACACCACTTACCAAAATTAATCAAGATAGGATTTTAAAAAATTTGAATGGTCCTATAACTCCTGAGGAAATAGAAGCATTCATTAAAAGTCTCCCAACCAAAAAATTCCCAGGACCAAATGATTTTAGGGTACAATCCTACCAGACTTTCAAAGAAGAGTTAATGTCAATATTCTTCAAATTATTCCACAAAACAGAAACAAAAGGAGCATTGCCCAATTTATTTTATGAGGTCACAGTTATTCTCATACCCAAACCACACAGAACCCAAGAAGTATAATTATAAAAATTTTTTCTTATGAACATGGATATAAAACTCCTCAATAAAATACTTGCAAACCAATACCACATTAAAAAAAAAAAACCCATCCAGCACTACAATCATTCCAGAGATTCAGGGATAGTTCAATATACAAAGATCTGTGAGTGTAATTCACCAAATTGACAAGCTAAAAGAAAATTCTATATGATCATCTCATTATGTGCAGACCTTTGACAAAATTCAACATCTCTTCATGATGAAAAGTACTGGAGAGATTAAATATAAAAGGGAGAGACATACTTAAACATAATAAAGACAATTTACAGCAAGCCTATAGATAGCATCAAATTAGATGGAGAGAAATTCCAAGCAATTCCTCTAAAACCTGGAACAAGATGAGAGAGTGCGCCATCTTCATATCTGTTCTTTGGTGCAGGAAGGTACTCTGCAGGCTAACAAGTAAGAAACACGGAAACCAACCCAGCCACAAAAACTTTGACCTACATTCTGTCCTGTTTGCAAAATATGCTAGGGAAATGGAGGCACAGGACTTGTGGGATTAGTCAACCAATCTCTGGTTTAACTTGAAGTTCTCCTCCATGGGAAGGAACCCATACCTGACACCACTTGAGTGGCCAACAACCAGAGACCAGATAACCCAAACACAGCTTATCAAAAAAGTATCAATAAAATTACTTCTAATGGTAGTCCTCTATACTCATAGATCAATGCCTTGTCCTGTCATCATCAGAGAGGCTTTCTCCAGCAGCGGATGGGAACAAGTGCAAAGACCCACAGCCAGACATTACTTGGAGAGTTGGTGTCTAGATAGGAGAACCCCATCAAATTCTTCCTCTCTGAGCTCAGGGAATCACAGAGAAGGGGATGTGGAAAGACTGTAAGAGTCAGAGGGAATGGAGGACAGCAGGAGAACAAGGCCCTCTGAATCAACTAAGCAAGGCTCATATGAGCTCACAGAGACTGAGGCATTAAGCATAGGACCTACATGGGTCTATACCAGACCCTCCAAGTATATATTATAGCTATCAGCTTAGTAGGGTTATGGAACTCTTGACTATGAGAACAAGTAGGTTACTGACTTTTGTTGCTGTTCACAGGACTCTTTTCCTCCTATTGGGTTGCCCTGTCCAATTTTGATGTGATAGGTATTTATTGCTTCATGATATTAGATTTTATTTTGTCATGTTAAAAAGATAATAAAATTACACATGTTGGTGGGCATCAGAATAACACTACTCCTGGTGGTGGCTATCAGAACTCATGTTCTTATCTTTGATGGAGAAAAATGAAGGGGTAAAACGCTAATCAGAACAACTTCGCTCACTGAAAGGTCTGTGAGATCTAGTGTTCTGGAGTGGGGACCTTACATCTCCTTACTCATATCTTCTTTTGTTGACTGCCTGTGTCACTGTCATCTGTCAGCTCTATTTAATAAGCATGGCTCAAAGTAATTAATTGCACCTGGGCCACATCCTTCCATACCCATGGGCAGAGAAGAAGACATATATTCATCGAAGCTATTTAAGTTTTCCAGATAAAATAGAAGAGTCTCACCTAAATTGAAATTGTTGATAAACAATGATATTTTAGTATAAGTATACTAAAAAAAAAAAATTAAAGGACCTATGTGAAAAACCTTTTGTGGTTTACCAAGATTCAAATTTTCTGAGTGCTATTCTCACACATAAAGCACAATATGGTATGGTGTGTGTAGATTAATATTTTATATATGTTATGTTTGAGATATGGTCTCTCTATGAAAACCTTTGTTCTAGGAAAGCTTGCATGACTTTTATTCTACATACATACATACATACATACATACATACATACATACATACATTATGCATTTTAGTTTGGCCAACATTCTCAGAGAAATTACTAACACAATGGTTTCATCCTCTCTCAGGGCAATCCATGCAATGGATATTATTTTTTTTTGCACAAGAAAAATCAAGTGGAACACCAGCGCTGGGAAGTGGGTTCTAAGCTAATGAAAACGAGCAGGTTGGAAAATCTTGTCCAAAATGATCTGTAATGCTTTAGAAAGGCTGATTTGTATATTGATTATATAATGATCTCAGGACCCTCAGTGCAATATAAATTCTCAGTCTGATAGCACTATGAATAACTTTGGTATGGAAAAAGCCAACATAGAAAAAAATTATCAGTACACAGACCAAAACAGGCAAAAGAGAAGAAACACCTTCTAGCCCTGGCTCATTCTTTTTTATATCCTCAAACTTGAATTCCAAATGGGCATCTACCATCTGCAACTTTGACAAAACTGTCACATACATGTTAGATGCTAAAGTACAAAACCAAGTACTATTTGTAAGTTGTGGAAAATTTCAAGCAAGATTCTAATTCTCAGTCCCCATTAGACCTCTTCACTGTTGGCTTGTTCCTATGGCATGGTAGTCTACAAAACGACTTTTCTTTTATATTTCGGTATTGAGCTAGATTTGCTCCTGCAGAATAAATGCATTGTTGCATTTCTAAGACAAATACAAATGAGGACAGTAGCTCCTCCAGAGGGGGATGAAGAGATTGGACCTACAGGAGGCTTCAGTTGGATTTATATAGTTCTTAGGCTATAAGATTAATACCAGAGGGTCCATTCAGTTGTTCTTAAAATAGTTTATATGTCCTAACCACTTCATAAAAATAACCTACTACTCTAAAATCCCATTTCCAATTCTTGATCTTAATTATAGCTATAGAGCACATTAGGGTAAAGTTTGTATTTTTATTTCATCCTTCCTTGGTATTTTGAATACAGAAATTGTGATTTGTTTTGCCTAGTATTTGGTCTTGTCCTTTATTTTTATTTCATTTTATTTAGGGTTTGGTCAGGAGTTTTGTAGAATGGGGTTGTTCCCTAATTTTGACTCTTTACTTTCTACATGCAAAGACTTCAGTACTCAGAGACTGGTGCTCAATATCCATTGAATCAACAGATGATAGCAACATGAATTCTCCAAGTGACTGCTTCTTTTATATCTCATCGCCCATGTGTTTATGCTTGCTCTATATTGGGAGTGAGACAGGATGGACAAGAGGGGATTTGCTGTGGCTATTTTTTTCTCTGAGGCCAATATTTACTGGACACTATATAGACGACTTGGTCTTCACCAACTTTTCTTCAATAACAGTACCTCAGGAGCCTCAGTGCTGTGGTTACAAACAATGACGGGGATACAGACCCAATCTCATGTGTACAGATATCTCGTCCTGCCACTTCCCCTCAACTAGCATGTCTTCTGAAATTTACAGGTCTTTTCAAGCACATGGTCATTCACAGGAAGCCAGAAAGGTAAACCCCCTAAAGTCCTTTTCTTTCCAAAGAGAATGGCCTGGAACAAAGGCTGTCTTGATGGCTACAAAAGAAATCTTATCCAGTCTGGCGTTTGGAGGTTAAAGAAGCTCTAGGATACCATGTTTCTTTTTCTCATTTTCTCTTTTGAGTCTGTAGAACCTCCAGATAATTATTTTATGAGAAGATCTTAATGTTGCAGAGGTACCCTGAATGTCATGGAAGAGCAAAGGACACAGGGAGCGTGTGGTAGGATCAGAAGCCATCTCTCCCTCTGTAGTCTGTGAGGCCCAGCCCCCAGACTGGGCTTCAGAAAGGAAGACTCATTTTAGATGCTGTGAGATCCAACTGTAATTCCTGGCGGGATTATCAGCTCTCCTCACTGCAGCATAGTCATTAAGTCCCTAAGTCTCCCAAAGAATCTATGCTTGGAGGTGGGGCGCTAGCTCAGTCTGTTAGTAAATTACTAACCTTCCACATACAATGACCCAGAGTTCAGTTCCCAGAACTCATGTGAAGGAAAGGTTGGGTGCTGAGCATGGTAGAAGACACAGTGTTAAAAATGCAGAGACAGGGAGATCCCTGGGCCTTGCTGGCCAGCCAGCCTTGTCTACTTAGTGAATTCCAGGCTAATGAAAAAATCTTGTCACAAGCACAGGATGGGCAGTGCCTAAAGATTAACGGCTGAGTTTGACTGTGACCTCGCACATATGCTGCACATATACATGCTTCTGCACACATAGGAACACACACAGGCGCATATATATATATATATATATATATATATATATATATATATATATATATATATATATATATAAAAATATATATATATATATATATATATATGCAAAAACACAAGTGCATGCATACCCTAAAAGTAAACCAAAAAAGCACACACACACACACACACAAAGAAAAAAACCCCACTCAACTCCTTGGGTAGATAAAAGATAGTCATTTTAAATATAAAAGAATAATTTTAATCACTCTTTTAAAATGCAAGACAAGGTTTTGTTCATTTCCTTTCTGTTAAAGGTACATACAGCCTATTGACTTCCCTATTGATTTCTATAAAGAGAATGAGCTAGAAAAAAAAAAAAACCAAGTGGTGTTCAATGAAGAGCTGTATAGCAAAAGAACTGTGATTCCAAAGGCTTTGAGAAGAAGTTTCATCTAATTAGTCATTGTAATCAGTCGTCTGTAGGGATAAGTGCTAATTGTTGAAACAGACAAGTGGTTAATCACATCTGCTCGGTCTTCTTGCTGGCTGGCAGCAGCCTCTACGCTGCTAGAAGTCCATGACGGAAACACAAGCAGACTGTTTTCCCCTGCTTTCACTACAGTGGAAAGTGCACCCCTATGGCAGTGGGGGCCTCACAGAACTGAGCCCTGAGCTTCTGAATTCTTAAAGCTTCAACCATGAGCTTGTAAAGCAATAGCAGAAAATATGGGGGAAATACATTCAGAAGGAAGAATGCCGAATGTTTAAAAAAAAATGGTCATCTGCTTTTATTCTAACAGTGGGAAAAGTGCTGCACTGAAATCAATAATTCTCTTTGAGGTCTGCGGTCCGTTGTAATTCTCATGTAACACACAGGGAAAACAAGCGTTTGAACTTGATAAATGACTGCTTTGACTTTGCCTGAATTATCTATGAGATTTGAACCCAAGCGAGCCTGCCTGCAGTCTGTTTACTCACTAAGATCCCATTTGTAACATAGTAAATGATAAAACTTCTGCACACTGTGTAACTAGTTCATTTATACATGCTTACTCAGAAACTACCACACTGGCAGAATGCTATTGACTGCCACATGCACATATGCAGGTATCCCTATATGTGTATTAATGTATGATTTATTATGTCACATTCGTTAATATCCCTCACTTCTTTTTTTTTTTTTTTTTTTTTTTTTGGTTTTTCGAGACAGGGTTTCTCTGTATAGCCCTGGCTGTCCTGGAACTCACTTTGTAGACCAGGCTG
>NC_034601.1:8422389-8424251 GCF_900095145.1 Mus pahari | reverse complement strand
GGCTGGCCTCGAACTCAGAAATCCGCCTGCCTCTGCCTCCCGAGTGCTGGGATTAAAGGCATGCGCCACCAAACCCGGCTAATATCCCTCACTTCTAACAAGTAGAAGTGACATTTCGACTTAGGAGCCTAGAGTAAACCCCCAGCAGTGCATATTCACTCTCTGACTCTACTGCTTTGTTCTGGGATGGGTTGGGTACCGCGTGGAGCAGCTGTTGGAAGATCCTCCATGGAAAGCATTAGGAAAGGGTCATAGCGCAGGTGGACATCTTGTAAGTGAAGGCTTGGTCCATCTCAAGTCTGCAGATGACTTGACTAAGATTTCCTAAGCTGCTGAGCCATTCTAAGAGTCTGCAGTCTTCAGATGATTAAATTTTCTTTTATTTATTATTCAGTTTATTTTCCCATAATTGTTAAATGTTTTGGTTATGTTAAACCAGGTATGCTCAGCTTAAAATTAAATGAGAATCTGTGGGTCCTCTAGTTTTTGTTTTTTTTTCTGTATTGTTTGAAATCACTGTTTTAGGATAATTAATTACATAACAATAACTATTATTGGACATGCATTAATGTGTATTTTTATGCATGCATAATCTAATAGTGTTTCAAAATTTAAAACAAAAAGCTAAAGGACAGTGTGGTACGACCCATGTGCTATTAGTCCCGATACTCCCTGCCTCCTCTCCAGCTTAGTTGATGAAACAACTAATTATTGTTCAACCAACTAAATAAAAACAAACCAAACTCAGGCAGCCCAGGGCTCCCCCTTCTTGCAGATGAGTTAGGGAAGTGGAAGGAGATTACTGAACTCCTATTTCCCAATGGGTCTTGGTTTCCATCTGTTATCATCCTTGCCCGGCTAGTTACCATTGCAAAGCTAGGTTATTTACAGCATTTTCTTTCCTAACTCTTACCTGTATGTCAAAGTCCTGGGACTCGTCACTATCTATGAATCCTTTCTACCACCTCTGGGCTTTGTTCATACTTGTAGCTTTACCTATGTAACTATTCTCAGGGTTCTAGTAGCTCTTGCACTTCTGGAAGCAGGACCTGTGTTCCACTCCTCTTAACTTCTCCAGTCTCATGCAAGGGACTGGCAAAAGCAGTAATATGAAGATGTTACTGTACTGGTTGTCTGTTCTCTGGTAACAGATTATTCCATAATGTAATAGCTTAAAGCAACAAATATTTATTATCTCACATTCCAGTGGGTTGATAACTGGAGTGATATAAATCAATTGTTTAATTCTAAGTCCCTCCCGAGTATTCAGTCTCCACTCAAAGTTCATCTTGAAGTTATAAATCCACTTACAGGCCATTTGCAGGGCACAGGTCCTTCGCCTTATGGGCCTTTATGAAGCAGCCTGCAACACAGAAGCTTGGTCTCATCAGAGAGAGGGAAGGATAGATAGCAGGCAAAAAGAAGGGTTAAGGATGAAGAGGAGGAGGAATCAGTAGAAAGAGAGAGGAAGGGTTGAGTAAAACCAACAGCAAATGCTGGGGCCTCATATCAGCAGTCATAGGTCATTGCCTCTGCAGTACTGTGTGCTTTAGAGACTGGCCCAAAGAGGTGGTTACACACGTGTCTGAATACCTGGATGATGGAATCTTTGAAGATATTTTAGAAGGTCACCTTGGACTTCTTTTTGAGGATAAATCCAGTCTGCACTGTTGTTTACCTGTCTTATTTTCCCACCTTCCTGTTCATATGTCTCATGTAAAATATGCTTCTATATCTGATCTCTCTCTATATACTATAGCAACTGCATGCTGCACTCAAACGTGTGAACATGCACACATGCACATCTCTCTCCCTCTCCCTCTCTCCCTCTCTCCCTCTCCCTCTCCCTCTCTCCCTCTCCC
>NC_034601.1:8399416-8422047 GCF_900095145.1 Mus pahari | reverse complement strand
CTCTCCTCTCCTCTCCTCTCCTCTCCTCTCCTCTTCTCTCCTCTTCTCTTCTCTTCTCTTCTCTTCTCTCTTTACCTGTTTTTTTTTTAAAGAACAACTTAAACTCTCCCATGACCCAGGATTTGGTCCTTCCCAGTTGTATAAGAAGAAGCCTGGAGGAGAAAGAGGACTGGCACTTCCTGGGTGACAGTTACTCAGGCATGGGTACAGCTAGCTTGTGCTATCTCAGGACTCTCTCATGCAACCATATCAAACAAGGAATCATTCTAAAATTCAAAGAAGAAAATGAACCACTTTAAAGCAAGCAAGACAGCAGCATTGAGAAGTGTGTGCTGTTCTGACTGGAAGCCTTTCCATTATTCTAACATCCTCCATGGTCAGCATGGAATGGCAAGGAATGGCCTCCCTGTTCAGAGTGGCTGCCACTGTCCTCTCTCACCAAGACCCTGGAAATGCCACTGCACATTCTATGTGTACACTGCCATTCCATGTGCTTACTACTCATTCTATGTTCACACTATCCATTCCATGTGCTCACTATCCAGTCCATATTTACACTACCTGTCGCATGTAGTTTTAAAAAGAACCCACCTTAATCCTGGCTACTCACCAGCATTGGCGGTTTCACCCATGGCTAGCCCTATGTGGCCACCTTGCCCTTGTTCCACCGCTAACCTGCTATGCTAACCAAACCAGTTTTTGCTGAAATGTCTGGAGCTATCACTCACATTTCTCAGGCCATCCACCCCCTGTGGCTGACCTGCAGGACTGTAGCTACCACTTACTCAGCTCCCCTTAGCCCCGTGAAATGAAAACACTAGAGGCTTATATTTACCAACCAGATTTATAATGGTAAATCTCCAACCTCAAAATGCCCGTGCAAAGGACACACAACTCACTAATGTAATTACAAGCTGCATGCATAGATTAAACATATACACCACTTCACTACTCTATTTCCCAGCTATGAAATCCCTAGCTACTTGCTGTTCCTCCAGACCATGTGGGTCTGCTTCAGATTCTTCCTCCCTCTTCTTCTTCCTCCATCCTCTGTCTCCCTTCTCTTCTCCTCCTTTTCACTAAAACTTTCAGCTCTGCCTTTTCCTTCTACTGGCCAATCACAGGCTCTAGCCTTATCTGACCAAATAAGATTTCATCTGACATCGCCTGCATGCATGTACTACCCCTGGTTGGATCATCCCGCTTAACAACAGCAATTCATAAGATTCCCCCCTTTTTGTTCAATTAAAAGGCTCTTTTCTCTCAGATATAAATTGAGCACAACTATCATCATTCTGTAATTTATAAAGTATAAGATACACTTAACACCTCGTCTACAAATTTTGTCAATTCCATCTACCATCTATCCTAACTTAAAAGACTTATAATTTTATACCTGTTATGTCCTGGTTTTAACTTGTAAGTATATGAAATCCACCTTCTCAAATATATATTATCTCTCAATGGTGAACAGCTTGGGTTGGTTAAAACACTATGATCAGTCTTTAATCCCACCAGAAATCCTAGAGTGACTCAAATATTACTGGAAAATTGTAGGAAGCGCTAACATAGCTTCCAAAACTAAAACAAAATCTAGAGATAGATGTCTACCTGGACAACCCCTGATTCCTTAAAACCTTGGAGCATCTGTCTTCAGCCTTCTGGCCCAGAACAATTATCTGACAGACATTTGTAAAACAGAAAAATTTTTTAAGGACTGCTCACCCTATCTCAGCAAGGTCAATAGTCAAGTATTCTGTATAACTTGTCTTTTCTTGGATAGCATTGGTCTGTAGACCAATACAATAGTCAATTCCTGTCCAGTGGCTACCTTGCCACGTTGTACAACCTCACCTGGAGTTAAAGATGTCCAGTTTTTTCTTTGAATCCAAGAAAGGTGTACTGTCAGGAGCAGACATGTCTCTAGTCAAATGATCTTTAATAAAGAAATGGCCACAAATGTCACATTTTGTGGCCTTCTGATGTCTTTGAAGACTGTCTATTCAAAGTAGTCTGGACTGTTGTCCTTTAATTACTCTCAGTTATTTTTAAATCGAAATATCTTGAAAACACCCTTACAATTAACTCAGAAACATGAGTGCGTTATCTGGCCCTTAACTTGTATATCATCTAGAAACAGTTTGTAAAGGCAGTTATAGAAGGACTGGGTCTAAGCTTTGTATACTTAAACTTTTGTATGAATAGAAGAAATATATACTAATGAAAACCTTAAATCTACCCATTCCATGAGATCACTATCTATTCCGTGTGATCATTGCCCATTCTAGGTGCACTACCCATTCCATGTGCACACTACCATTCCATGTTCATGCTACCCATTCCATGTTCACACTACCTAATCCTTTGTGCTTGCTACCTATCCCATGTGCCTACTACTCATCCCATGTTAACACTACTTATTCTATGTGCTCACTGCCCTTTCCATGTCAGAGTTTACTATTTGGCTTCTTTCATTTCATATTTTTGCATAATTGTTTTTGAGGTTCAACCACATTTTTTTTTACCTTTCTTTTATTTTTGTCTGTTTCACACACATATGTAATAGGTTTCGGTCACATATGCAATAGCTTTGGAAGTATGAATGTTCACCCCCATTAGCTTCCTATCACCTCTCTAGATTCCTTCCTCTCCACAACAAGACCCCTTCAGTTTTCATGCCTTCTTCTGTATATGCCTCTGACTTTATTTCCAGTTTCTTGCAAGGGCATGGGCAAAGGGTTACTGATGGAAGTATGAAGCAGATGATTCACTGCTAAATGATACCCCATTCTCACAGCAAACATCTACTGCTAGTAGTCCCTAGGGGAGATGTAGGCCCTTAAGGGACCCACAGTCTTACCCTTCTCTCATCCATACAAAGTGTTGATGAACCCAGTTTTGTGCAGGATGGTGCATCCATGTGTCAGTGTGTACCTGTGGTAGGTGGGTGCAGGTGATGTGTGTGTGTGTGTGTGTGTGTGTGTGTGTGTGTGTGTGTGTGTAGAGTCCCAAAGACAATATTAGACCATATCCCTTTCAACAAGGTCTCGTGCTTGCAGATTTGGCTAGCCTGTGGGGTCAGCGAGCTCCAAGGATCCACCTGTCTCTACCTGACTGTTACTGGGATCACTGGTGTACGCTGCTACACGTGACTTTCCCATTGGCTATATGGATCCAAATTCAAGTGCTTATGCCTGAGCATGTGGCAGCTGTTTCACCAACAGAACCATCTTGCTCAGTGGTTCATCGTCAGCCCCTACTTGATTTCCTTGAGGATCACCTGGGAGATTAATGAAGTACACTCCCTGGTATCTGAAAGGGAACTCTCAGAGAGGTTTAACTGAAGAAAACCTCACATGAAATTACGCAGCAGCACCCTCAAAGGTTGGCTCAGAAAGTACACCAAAGGAAAGAGGAGAAAGTTGGTGTCCATAGGCATCACAGCTCTCTGCCTCCTGACTGCTGTGGTACAAGTGTGATGCTCCATCACACTCTTCACACCATGACGAATGAATGCTCTGAAATCAGGAGAGTATATGCCAAAGTAGAAGTGCTCCTGTCTCTATGCTTAACCTCCCAAGGGACTTACTAATATTTCCTTTCTACCCATGGATTTAAAAAAAGGAAAATTCTTTGCCATTTTCACAGTCATTGTCCCTTACGGATGGCTACCTGGAGAAGGTGAGGTCACCTTTGGAGGAGTAGGTTCACCCTGGGGAATGTTCAATGCATGATCCTCCAGAAGGGAGTGGTTCAAAGACTCCCAGTGGAGGTTTTCATGTCATGATGATATGTCGTGATGGAGAAGGAAGCAACTCTGTCTTATTCAGGCTAAGGTCCTGCTTGGACAGAACATGGTCCCGAGGGCCTCAGGTATTCTTCCTGGGTATTTGATTGTTAGAACCAGATACCATTCTGAGCCTTGACAGTTCTAAAAATCAATGCCATCTAGGCTCTACTAAGACACCTAGCATCACCAATTCTCACAGTCATTTCTACAGTAAACTCAGGCTTAGAACAGTGACACAGACTCTCATGTGTCCTGTTCCTTTTCATCATTGTGATGAAATGTGTGTTGGAAGCAACTTAAAGGCTCACAGTTTCACAAGTTCAAATCCTTTATGGCTGGAAAGTCATGGTAGAACTCCAGTCAGTAGAAGGTTACAGTAGAAATTCCTCACATCCTGGATTCAGAGAATAGTGGGCCTGGGAGCCAGGCCACTCACCTACAAAGGCCCTAGTGACCTACTTTCTCCTACCAGAGAGTCCTTGCCTCCTAAATATCATAACCTTCAAAGTATCACCAGCAGCTGGTTCTGAGCATGGAAAGCATAGGCCTATGAAGCATTTCCATGTTAAACTGACATGTGCATGTATTCAGGTTCTCAAGAAGTATCAAGGGGTTCTTAAAGGGAAATGAGTAGCTGGTTGTAAAGAGAAAAGGGGATCATGGGGGACCAGAGGACCAAGAGGGGAGGAGAGGGAAGAAAAGTAAGAGACAGAGGCACATGGAGAGATGTTCATTTCAGGGCTGAGGTGCACCTTGTTCTTTGCATTTGGCAGGATCCACACTTCTCTGTACTGAAACCTAGTCCTTTGGACAATTTCCCCCTGACTAGAGGCAGCAAGGGAGAGAGTAGAGACAAGAGACAGATATGGCACATTTATTGATTCCAAGCAGACTTCCCGTGATTCAGTTGAATTGATCCCTTCTAATTAAATCCTTTTGTTGCAGCTGCTTCTCAGCCACTACCCAGTCTGTCCTAATGGGGCTCTGATGCATAGTTCAACAATGAGACTTTCAGAGATTGACTCCACATTCTGCTGATGGGACTCACAGACCATGGGGGCAGGTAGGATAGGATGTGAGCCATGTACCTTTCTGACTTCTCCCAGTGGGCCCCAAGATGCACTTTGAAGGTAAAGACAGGAGAAAAAAATTATATTTACAGAGGAGCTCCCCAAAGGGCTGAAGAGGAGCTGGCTTCCCCTTGCAGCTTCTTGCATCATGGCATCCCACTCAAACGGAATCTGGGGGTGGAGCTGGTCCAGGAAGGCAGCACATCTTGGCATGCAAGAGCACCAGGGAGAAAAGTGAGCAAGCCTGCTGTTGAGCTCTGTTCTTACTCCTGCCAGCATCTTACATCTCGTTTTACTTGGATCGAGGTGCAATTTCACATCCTGGGGGAGGAGAAAGAGCTGGGCGGCTTTGAAGTAGGGAGTGCTGGATACAGGTGCAGATGGAAGGTGCGATTTGGGGAGATGTAGCTTCAGGAAAACCACACCCCTATCTGAATAGCAACTGCAGGGTGCAGATGAGGACAACGAGGCATGGTTATACAGAAGAACCCAGCACTTGGGGATTGGCCATGCATATTCATTTCTATGACATGTAGTTCCACAGCCCGTTGATCAGTGGTAGAGCTCCAGCTCTTCTGCTTAGCAGTTGTATGAGTTGGGGTAAGTTATATAACATCTCAAGGCCTTGATTTCTTCATCCATAAAGAGGAGATAAAGTTCAAAGCCACTTCAAGAAGTTGTCAAGAGGCAGTGAGATGCAAAGTCTCCCACGATCTAAATCTTCCTTTAGAACAGCTGCATTTATGAGGCAAATACTACGGGGCTTTGGGCACGGGCACGGAGATCTTTAGACCTTTGGCCACAAAGCAGTTCAGTACAATCAAAGGAGTGGCATTAGTGTATTTATAGAGGGAGTGGCAGAGCTGGGCTGGACACTGGTGGATGGCCAGGAAGTCACTAGCCTCTGCTTTCATGAGTAGCTCCCTTCTCGTCCCCCCTGCACAACTCTCTTTGCCTTGTTATGTCAGCTCCAAAAGGAACCAGCAAGGCTGCTCATTGAAGCTGAGTGGACTGGAGACAGGCCTCCAGGCAGCCCTTACAGCCAGCTTCCCACTCGGCCTGTAACCACGACCCAGTGATGTGTGGAAGGAAGATGCACAGGCACTTCTCACCAACTTCCCATTGCTCTGAAAGCCATAGTTAGGCCTGATGTCAGCATAAGAGCCAGGATATGCTACATGGAAGTTTGAAGCTCTTCTTCTCAAGAGTTTACTGAAATGAAAAACTCTTCCAAAGTCTACACATCAGCATCATGCCAGATGAAGTACGAGCTTGCTCTGACCTGTAGGGCCCCAGTAGTGTTAGGGAGCACAAAATGTGGCAGTCAAGAGCTTAAGCCCTATGTTTAGGCAGCAATGGGTTCAAATCCCACATCTGCCACTTTCAAATGCTGGGATCCAGAAGTTACTTGTGAGCACTTAGAATGCTGAGCTCTGGTCCTACTCCATTCTCCAAGCACTCCTGCCTCCCCCATCTGTTTTGTGTGTTCCAAAGTGATAATACAGCTTCACGTTGTCCTGGTGATCACTAGATGAGCATGTAACTAGAACTTTTAGCACACTTCCTGGGATACACACAATATTTCTGAGCTTTTATTTTATTACTGATAACATTGCTATCTTAGTCAGGGTTTCTATTCCTGCACAAACATCATGACTAAGAAGCAAATTGGGAAGGAAAGGGTTTATTCAGCCTACACTTCCATGCTGCTGCTCATCACCAAAGGAAGTCAGGACTGGAACTCAAGCAGGGCAGGAATCAGGAGCTGATGCAGAGGCCATGGAGGGATGTTACTGGCTGGCTTCCCCTGGCTTGCTCAGCCTGCTCTTTTATAGAACACAAGACTACCAGCCCAGAGATGGTCCCACCCACAAGGGGCCCTCCCCCTTTGATCACTGATTGAGAAAATGCCATACAGCTAGATCTCATGGAAGCATTTCCTCACCTGAAGCTCCTTTCTCTGTGATAACTCCAGCTTGTTTCAAGTTGACACAAAATCAGCCAGTACAAATGCTGATACTGATAATTGATATAGCCATGAATCCTTATGAACAGAATATTGGAGTTTACAGGGGGATTCAATGCCAGGGACACTGGTTAGTCTCCTTCTGATCATGAGGATCCATTACAGTCTCTGTCATCTCAGCGTCTAGGACATCTGCAGAGTCAAGTCCCAGGAAGCTGATATGTTACTACACAGAAAGGAGCATCTCTGTAAATGAAGGACAGCAAGCCATGGGGCAGAAAAGTTTCTCTAAATTTGCTTTTTGATATCCACACAGGTGCATTTCATGGAGGACATCTAAGAGTGTTGCCAGCTTTGTCCCTGAGCTGGACAGCATCTAATGCTCTACTTCCTTGTCTTGCTCTGACTTCCAGGAAGCTGAAGCCAACAGTCACTGCCACGGCCTTACTGCTTTTCCTGAAGACCGTCCCTTCACTGACTAAGAATTTTATGTTCACTGCTTCCTTTTCACTTGATCTTAGCCAAAAGGCCAAGAAGCGATTCACTGCATCCTTTAAATGTAGGTATGACTATTTGTCACTGCATTCATGTACCTGTTGGGGAAAACTGTCACCAACTGCTCTATTTCAGATGCCCATTGCATTCCAGGCATCCCTGACCCCTCACCTGTTTTATGGTTTCCAAAGACAACTGTATGACCTTGTTAAATTGGTCCCCAAATCTCTGCAATGTAATTTATATTAATCCCCTAAAATGATATGGTAAAACTATCAACAGTCTTAAAATATCTATTTCTTTTGGCTCAAAATTTTGACTCATAGGACTAGCCTAAGATAATAACATGAGACTGAGAGAATGGGAAGAAAGCAGTTAAGATCACTCTTCATAAGGGAGAAGGTGGAGGTTGCCAAGGTTCCATCCACTGGGAATGGATGAAACTATTAGCAAACATTGGTGTGTTAAAGAGACACATGGCATCTCACCTTTAATTCTTGGAGGATTCCAGTAAGTTTTTATTTTCAACTTGACACAAGCTGGAAGACAGGACCCTCAATTTAAAAATACTTGAATCAGATTGTCCTGTGACCTGTCTCTGAAGGGAACTGTCTTGATCATTAATTGATTTATTTTTTTATTGGATATTCTCTTTATTTACATTTCAAATGTTTTCCCCTTTCCAGCTCTCCCCTTCGGAACCTCCCTTATCCTATACTCCGTCCCCCTGCCTCTATAAGGGTGCTCCCCCACCCACCCACTCCTGTCTACCCACACTGGCATTCCCCTACACTGGGGCATTGAACACCTTCAGGCCCAAGGACCTCTCCTCCCACTGATGTCCAACAAGGCCATCTTCTGCCCCATATGTGGCCAGCACAATGGCTTGCTCCATGTGTATTCTTCGGTTGTTGGTCCAGTCCCCGAGAGCTGTGCAGGGTCTGGCCTGTTGACACTGTTGATCCCCGCCCATGGGGCTGCAAACCCCTCAACTCCTTCAGTTCCTTCTTCAACTCCTCCATTGGGACGCCATGCTCAGTCCAACAGTTGGATGTGAGCTTCTGCCTCTGTATGTCAGGCTGTGGCAGAGCCTCTCAGGAAACAGCCATATCAGGTTTCCATCAGCAAGTGCTTCCCAGCATCCACAGTAATGTCCTGTGCCCACTGTTGGGCTATATTAAGACTCTATCTAGGAGTGAGGTCAGTAATCTTCATTCCTACATGGCTTCTGCTTCAATTTCTACTTGAGCTCCCTTACTATACTCACTGATGGACTGTGACCTGGAAACTGGTTGAAATAAATCCTTTGCTGTCCAAGTAGCTTTTGGACATTGCATTTATCACAGCAACAGAAAACAAGCAGAGGAGTATTAGTATTTATATACAGAGTAAGTCTACATGGTACACGGAGGTCTGCATTCAAGCTGACAAGAGCCTAGCTTGTCAGAAAGAAATAAAAATGCTTGTGGTTTTTATTATTAATATTTCTTTTGTATTTTCAGGTGTTTTTAAAAATAATGATCATGTGTTAACTGTAAGTGACTTAGTTAGGGTTTTATTGCAGTGAAGAGATGCCAGGATTATGGTAATTCTTTTTTTTCTAACTTTTTTTTTTTAAGATTTATTTTATGTATGTAAGTACACTGTAGCTATCTTCAGACACACCAGAAGAGGGCATCGGATTACAGATGGCTGTGAGCCACCATGTGGTTCCTGGGAATTTAACTTAGGATCTTTGGAAGAACAGTCAGTGCCCTTAACCACTGAGCCATTTCTCCAGCCCAACTATGATAATTCTTTAAAAGAAAAGCATTTAATTGGGACTAGCTTATAGTACAGAGGTTTAGCTCATTATCATCATGCCACCAAGCATGGCATCATGTAGGCAGACATGATGCCAGAAAGGTAGCTGAGAGTCCTACATCTGGACTGACAGGCAACTGGACCTGGCTTGAGCTTCTGAAATCCCAAAGCCCATTCCACCCCCAGTGACACACTTCCTTTAATGAGTCCACACCACCTAATATTAATAGAGCCATTCCCTGTGGTCCTATGGGGACCATAAGGAAGTAATATTGTAAGTTACATTAAGGCTTTAATAAGCAGTATGTCTTATGGCCATGGATGTGATGTTCAGTTCAACAGAATGTATCCACTTTGTATTCAGGGTCATATGGCAATTCCCAGTGTTTTACCCAGCCTAGAGCATAGAGCATCGGATATATGCTACCTCCCATCTCTCTCTCTCTCTCTCTCTCTCTCTCTCTCTCTCTCTCTCTCTCTCTNTNTGTGTGTGTGTGTGTGTGTGTGTGTGTGTGTGTGTGTGCACTCACTCCTCAGGAAGAAGGCTCAGCAAACAACCCTCTAGATAATATAAATGGGTAAATAATGCCAGGATTTGTTACATAAAATGCTAAAAATTTATAACTTTAGGATGTAACCACTTATTTTTCCACCTTCAGAAATCCTCGCATCTGTTTCTTCCAAAAAAGATGAAGAGTGGAGAATTTTACAGAGGGGAAAATCACAACTCCTTTCTTTCAAATTGAAGGAAGAGGAGATGGCAATGGTGGGGAAGAAAGACAAGGCTTTCAATCAAATAAAGGCTTCATTTGTGTTTCTGGCGAAACCATGGGGACAGGTACACTGGATTTTGTAGTGTGCATTTAGCAGTTACAAGCTGGGAAAGGACCAGAGGCACTTCTCAAGTTACCAAGTATGGCGTGAGGACAGACCTTCTGCTTCCTACCTTACACACTGACATGGGCTAACTGGGTTCTAGTCCATTCCAGCAAGACATGACTTGTGATTCTGTTTATACAAACTTGAGAAGAATTTTAGGGGAAAAAAGATGTTTCAGAGAGAGAAAGAAAGAGGGGGAGGGGAGATGGAGAGGCAGAGGGAGAGAGAGGAGAGAGAGTACTCTAGAGTGTTCCTGGCTGTATTCTCCAGGTGATGTTGCATTCCCCTCTCCAGAGCATCCTTTTCACCCTCCCCATCCATGGTCCTTTTCTACTGTCCTGGTTCAGATGCAGATATTCCAGGTTGTATCTGAGGTTATATTCATATTTGAAGATTTGGATCTAGAATCCTTGTATTACTGTTCTATTGCTGAGAACAGATACCATGACCAAGGCAACTCTTATCAAAGAAAGTCTTTAAGTGTGGACTTGCTTACTGTTTCAGAGGTTAGTCCATCTTCTTCATGGCAGGGAGCATGGTGGCCTGCAGGCAGGTGCTGAAGCATAGTTTAGAGCTTTACATCCTGATCTGTGGGCAGAGCGAAAGACTTTGTGCCTGATGTGAGCCTTTGTAACCTCAAAGCCCACCCCAAGTGACATACTTCCTTCAACAAGGCCATGCCTCCTAATTTTTCTAATCCTATCAAAGACTTAGTCCCTCCCTGGTGACTAAGCATTCTACTGCATGAGCTTGTGGGGGTCGTTCTTATTCAAACTACCACAATCCTCAAATAAGAGATAACATTTATTGTTTTCTATCTGAGTCTGGTTTTTTCCCACTCACTATAGTGCTTTGGCGTTCCATTTATTTACTTGAACTTCATTTTCCTTTACAACATTAGAATATTCTATTTTATGTAGGTGCCACATTTTTATAATCCAATAAATAGTTGAAGGACATTTGTTTCTATTTCCTGGCATGCTGGCTGGTCAATTTGACACAAGCTAAAGTGATCTGAAAGGAGAGAAACCAATTCATAAAATACTTCCATATGATCAGGTTGTCAGCAAGCTTGCAAGGCATTTTCTTAGTTAGTGATTGATGGGGGAGGACCCAACCCATTGTGGGTAGAGCCATCCCTAGGGTTCTAGTTCTAGGTCCTATAAGAATGAAGGCTGAGCAAGTCATAATGAGCTACCCAGTAAAAGTTCCTGTCCTGACTACCTTCTGTGATGAACAATGATGTAGAAGCATAAGCCAAATAGACCCTATCCTGCCAATTGCTTTTGTCATGGTGTTTCATGACAGCAGCAGTAACCCTAACTAAGACAACTAGCTATTGTGAACCTAGCAGCAATGACTACACCTGAGCAATCACCTGCAAAGTAGGATATAGCTTTGAGCACATACCAGGGAGTAGTATAATTGTATAGCTAGGCCATATGGTAGGTTTCTTTTTAGATTTTTGAGAATTCGCCATAATTATTTGAATAGTGGCTATACCAGTTCACCATTCCACCAACAGTGAATGATGGCTTTCCTTTCCCCACATCCTCGCCACCCACATCCTTGCCAGAATTTGTTGTGAGTTGTTTTAGCTATTCTGACTTAATATGGAGTGCTGCTTTATCCACCACTCCTCTTCTTCTAACATTACAAATGTAGTAAAAGTCCCATTCCAAATCTGGTGAATAAAATATAAGGTATTTAGCAAAATAACATGAAACCCCCTTAAGGCCTCATTTAAAAAAACAACACATACACAAGTATGAGGGCACATGACTTTAATCCCAGTAATAGGGAGGCAGAGGCAGGCAGTTCAAGGCCAGCCTGGTCTACACAATGAGTTCTAGGAAGGCCAGGGCTATCAGACAGAGAGAGAGAGAGAGACAGAGAGAGAGAAAGAGAGAGAGAGAGAGATAGAGAGATAGAGAGAGAGAGAGAGGGAGACAGAGACAGAGACAGAGACAGAGACAGAGACAGAGAGACAGAGAGAAACATCATCAATCTGTTTCATTTAGTTGCCCAAATTGAGTCATGTAGGAAAAATCAGAAGAGAAAAATAATATCCCATCTGTGGAATTCATAAACCTAATGCCAAGAAATTAGCAGCTGTAGGCTCTGCAAAGGCAATATTATTCTAATGGATTTACAAATAAATAGCCTCAACTCCCCAGGCACAGGATAAAAGTCAATTGGATGGATTAATAGACAAAATCCATTTGTCTCTTGTCTATAAGAAATTCATCTTACCTTCAAAGATAGAAGCCCTCTGAAAGTGAAAAGATGGAAAAACAATACAAACATTGCTATCCTAATGATATGTATGAAAATCGGCTTCAAATTCAATTCAAAGGAGAATAAAGAGTGACACTTTGTTTTTGGCTGTACAGTGGGAGAAGGGACTGGATATAAGTAAGAATAAACCAGAGACAGTGACAGTCATTAGGAAGTTTCAGAAGGTATCCGGAAAAAAGGATACCCTAAGAGTAAGGTGAGAAATTAGCAAAGAAATGCAATAAAAACTAGGCACTGCCCTCCACCCCCGTAACACTGCCCTGGACCCTCACTCTTCACCTCTTTACTCTGTCCCTGCCTCCAACTGAGGCCCAGAGACTCCCTGATGGATCAGAGACCATGCAGGATGCCAGAATTCCAGGAAGGCCGTGAGCCCACAGACGTCCTTCACTCTCTTGGTGTACAGACCCCAGATACTATTCCTAATCCCCCTTCCCTTCTCATCACCATGTCATATCCCCCAACTCTGGCTGAGATCACCTTCTCAAGAAGAAGACAAGACTGGACAAGAGAACATGCTGGCAAACAGAAGTCCAGCCCCCACCTTGGGTGGAGACCTCCTTCAAAAGCACAGGCCACACAGTCCAGCAGACCAGAGAGGAAATAGAAGTCAAGGAACTAAACATCCATCCAACAAGACAAATCCAGAAATCAGCATCTAGACCTATAATTACCCCAAACTCTGATGCCTAGAGGGCCGCATAAGGATACAATCAACAAAAGCCAGGGCAACATGCCACTACCGGAGTCCAGATATCTCACTTCAGCAAACCCTGAATATTTCAACACAGCTAAAGTACAAGATTGACCTTCAAATCAATCTTATGAAGATAATAGAGATTCTTAAAGAAGTGAATAAATCCCTTAAACTGAATAAAAGACAAACCAAAGAATTGGAGGAAATGAGGTAATTCCTTTTAAAAAAACAAGCCAAGAAAGCAAAGCAAAACCCAAACAGTTGAAGGAAACAAAGCTGTTCAAGACCTAGAAATGGAAAGAAAAGCAATAAAACACACACACACACGCACACGCACACGCACACGCACACACACACACACACACACACACACCCCATAGGAATTCCAGAAAAGGAAAATGTAGATAATCAAACAGGAACTACAAGACTTAAATATCACCTACATAATATAAAAGATGAAAAAGAAAATCTCAGGTGTTGAAGATACTATAGATGAAATAGATATATCAGTCAAAGAAAATAATACAGCTAAAAAGTTTCTAACACAAAACATCCAGGAAATTTGGGATACCATGAAAAGAACAAATGTAAGAATAATGGGAAATATAAGAAAATGTAAGAACAGAAGCAGAAAAACCCTGGCTCAAAGGTCCCAAAAATGTTTCCAGCCAAAGTGTAGAAGAAAATTTTCTTAACCTAAAGAAGGAGATGCGTATACAGGTACAAGAAGCAGACAGAACACCAAATAGATTGGAGCAGAAAAGAAAGTCCTTGCCACATAATAATCAAAACACTAAGCATAAAGAAAAAAAAAAGAATATTAAAAGCGCAAGGGGAAAATGTCAAGTACCATATAAAGGTAGACCTATTAGAATTACACCCTACTTCTCAAAGGAGACTCTAAACAAAAAGGGTTAAAGAGTGTTTCCTGGAAACAGGCGTCCATGATATTGAGCTGGTCACAATGGCAGGTGAAATAGTGAACGAAGATTATCCCGTAGAAGTTCACAAGTCTTTAACAGCCCTGGAGAGCTTCCTGGGTGCTGTGGATGACGTGCTGAAGACCATGATGTCTGTTTCTAGAAATAAGTTGTTGAAGAAGTTGGACCCATTGGAACAAGCAAAGGTGGATTTATCTTCTGCTTAAATTCAATGTTTTGGGTTTATTTGGCAACTCAAGGAGTTAATCCCAAAGAGCATACAGTGAAGCAGGAATTGGAAAGAAGCAGAATCTACATGAACAGAGTCAAAGAAATAACAGACAAAAGGAAGGCTGCTCAGCTGGACAGAGGTGCCACTTCAAGATTTGTCAAAAACGCACTCTGGGAACCCAAACCTAAATCCACACCACAAGTGGCTGGGAAAGGGAAAGTAAGCACTAATCTTTTGGCTTTGATGTACATATTTTCAAAACGTACATCATTTTGATCAGTTTACAATGTAGTTATGTGACCATGCAGTGTTTAAATGGATTCTTTTTTGAATTTGTGGATAAATGTACACATTAAATTTCTGATACTGAATCTTTTCTTTTTTCTGAGAAAAAAAAAAAGGTTAGAGAGATGTCCTGCAAGCTATAAGAGACCACAAATACCAGCCCAGAACACTATATATAGTAAAACTTTCAATTACCATAGATGGAGAAAATAAGACATTCCACAGTAAAGTCAAATGAAAGCAGTATTTATCTACAAATTCATCATTGCAGAAGGTGCTAGGAGGTAAACTCCAACCTAAAAAAAGGTTAACTACAATCATAGAAACACATCAAATAACTAATCTCAGAACAGGAAAATCAAAGGGAAATTTTACAAACACACACACACACACACACACACACACACACACACACACTCACCACTACCACCCACATTTGTAAAAGAAACATTACTAATGCTTAAATCACACATCAACCCTCACACATTGATAGTCAGAGATGTCAGTACACCATACTCACCAATGGACAGGTCGTCCATTCAAAAACTAAAGAGAAATTCTAGAGCAAATGAACTTATCAGACATCTACAAAATGTTTCCCACAAACACAAAAGACTATACCTTCTTCTTAACACCTAAAGGAATTTTCTCCAAAACTGACCACATGTTTGTCCATAAAGCAAGATACAACAGATACAAGTAAACTGAATTAACCTCTACATCTCACCAAATCATTACTGATTAAAGCCAGATTTCAACAACAGAAAGTGTGTAAGTTATGGAAACTGACCAACTCTCTACTGAATTGCTACTGGGTCAAGGCAAAAATAAATTAACTACAGAGTACCTGTAATTTAATGAAAATGCACATATGAAATAATCAAGCATATGGAACATGATGAAAGTGGTATTAAGATGAAATTTCATAAGACTAAGTGCCTACTTAAAAAAAAAACCAACCAAACAACCAAACAACAACAACAAAAAAAAATCAAACTGGAAAGGTCTCATACTAACAACTTAACAGCACACCCAAAGGCCACCACCACCACCACCACCAACAATATAAAAAAATAAAAATAAAAATAAAAATAAAAATAAAAAAGAGGCAAGCACAACCAAAAAGAATAGATGGCAAGAAATCCTCAAATTCAGGGCTGAAATCAATAAAATAGAAACAAAGACAGTCATAGAAATACTCAGTGAAACAAAGAGTTGGTCCTTCAAAAAAAAATCAACAAGGTAGACAAGCCCTTATCCAAAATAACTAAAAGATGGAGAGTGAATACCCAAATTAACAACATCAGAAATGAAAAGGGAAGCATAATAATAGACATTGAGGAAACCCAAAGAAACATTAGGTCTTACTTTTAAAATATGTACTAAAAAAATAGGAAAATCTAAAAGAAATTGGTAATTTTCTACATAGGTATCACTTACCAAAATTAAATCAAGGTCAGATAAACAATTTAAACAGACATATAACCCCTAAGGAAGTAGAACATCCATTTAAAAAGTCTCTCAACCAAAAACCAATCGAAACAAATCAAAAAGACTGAAAAAAAACAAAACAAAACAAAAACAAATGAACAGCCCACAGCCAGATGATTTTAGCATAGAATTCTACCAAACTATCAAAAAAAAAAAAAAAAAAGTTAACACCAGTATTGCTCAAATCATTCTGCAAATAGGAACAGAAAGAACATTGCCCACTTCATTTTATGTGGCCACAGTCACCTTGATACCCAAACCACACCAAGATTTAACAAAAGAAGAGAAAATTACAGACCAGTTTTCCTTATGAACATAGATGCAAAAATACTCACAAAATAAATCAAAGAACACATCAAAAAGAGCATCTGTCACCAAGAAGGTTTCATCCTGGAGGCACAGCGATAGTTCAACATACAAAAATCAGTCAATGTAATTCATTATATAAACTGGAAAGAAACACACACATACATGGTCACCTCATTAGAGGCTTTGACAAAGTCCAACACTCCTTCATGATAAAAGGCATGGAGTAGAGATACAGGAGATAGACCTAAACATAATAAAGGCAATTTACAGCAAGCCTGTAACCAACATTAGCTTAACTGGAGAGAAACTCAAAACAGTTCCACTAAAAGCAGGAGCAAGGCAAGGTTGTCTACTCTGTCCATATCTATATAATACAGTAATTGAAGTTTAAGCAGGAGCAATAAAACAACTGACAGAAATCAAGGGGATACAAATTGCAGAGGAAGAATTCAAAGTATCCTTGTTTTCAAATGATATGATAGTATATATAAGAAACCTAAAAATTCTTCCAGGGGACTTCTACAACTGATAAATACATACTCAGTGGAGTAGCTAGATATAAGATTAACTAAAAAAAAAAAGATATAAGATTAGCAACAACAACAACAATAAAAAAAAACAACCAATACTTTCCTATAAACAGATGGCAAATGAACTGAGAAAGAAATTAATGAAACAACATTCTTCACCATTTCCACAAACAATATAACATGTTTTGGAGTAACTTTAAACAAGCAAGTAAAACACTTGTATGACAAAATCTTCAAGTCTGTGAAGAAATAAATTGAAGAAGATAGCAGAAAATAAGATGTCCTATGCTCATTGAGCAGTAGAATTAGTGTAGCAAAAGAGGTGCCCTACAAAAAGAAGTGTACAGATTCAATGCAATATTCATCAAAATGCCAACACAATTCTTTACGGACATTTAAAAGACAATACTCAGTTTCATATGGAAAGCCAAAAACCCAGGATAGCTACAACAATCCTGAGATTTCAAGTTGTACTACAGAACTATAGTAATAAAACCTGCATTATATTGGCATAAAACACACACTAATCAATGGCATCGAATTGAAGATCCAACCATAAATTTATATACCTACCAACACCCAAATTTTATTAAAAAGAAAATCTAGAAGTACATGCGTGAGAAAAGAAAGCATCTTTAACAAATGGTGCTGATCTACTTGGATGACTGCATGTAGAAAATGCAAATAGACCCATATCTATAACCTTGCACAAAGCTCAAGTCCAAGTGAATCAACGACCTGAACATAAAACCAAACACACTAAACATGATCAAAGAAAAAGTAGGCTATAGCCTTGAATGCATTGGCCCAGGACACAACTTCCTGAACACAACACCAATAGTTCAGGCACTAAGACTAACAATTAATAACTGGGACCTCATGAAACTGAAAAGCTTCTGTAAGGCAAAAGGAACTATCAGTGGGACAAAATGACAGTCTACAGAAAGGGAAAAGATTTTCACCAACCACATCTGACAGAGGGTTAATATCCAAAATATATAAAGAACTCACGAAACTAGATATCAACAAACCAAATACTTCAATTTAAAAATGGGTTTTAGACCTAAATAGAGAATTCTTGACCGAGGAATTTCAAATAGCTAAGAAGTGCTTGAAGAAATGTTCAACATCCTTAGCCAGCAGGGAAATGCAAATCAAAACCATTCTGAGATTCCATCTTATACCTGTCAGAATGGCTAAGATCAAAACCACAGTTAATATAGTTCATGCAGGCAAGGATGTGGAGCAAGAAGAACACTCTTCCATTGCTGGTAGGAGTGCAAATTTAGACAACCACTGTGGAAGTCAATGTGGTAGTTCCTTAGGAAATTGGGAATTGACCTCCCTCAACACTCAGCTATACTATTCCTGGGCATATACCCAGAAGACATCCAATCCTATCACAAGGACACTTGCTCAACTATGTTCATAGTAGCTTTATTCATAACAGCCAGCAACTGGAAACCATCTAGTGTCCCTCAGCTGAAGAATAGGTAAAGAAAATGTGGTACATTTATACAATAAAGTATTCCTCATGTGTTAAAATATTAAAAAGAAAATCATGAAATTTTCAGGGACATGGATTGAACTTGGAAGAAAGTCATCCTAAGTGAAGTAGCCCTAGAAAAACATGGTGTACGCTTACCTCTAAGTAAGTACGAGTTGACAAGAAATAGTCACATCAGAATTCACAGACTCAGAGAAACTAAGTAACCATGAGAGGGCTAAGGGGACCACATGGACCTCCCTGGCAAGGGGAAATTGAATAGACTTTGTGGATGTACTGAGGACAGGTGGGAATGAGAACAGGAGTGATCAGGCACAGGAAGGAGGGACAGAGCAAGAGAGCATGGGGAGACATGACCGGAATTAGGGGGCATCTGAGGGACAATGTGAAAACCTAGTGCAGTGGAAACTTCCTGGAACCTATGATGTTGATGCTACAGTGCATTCTTGGAAAGGATGATATGGCGCTTGAAATGAGCATCTTCTGTAAGCAGATGTGATGGTTTCAGATGAAAATATCCCCAATATACTCATACAGAGTGGCATTACTGAAGGTGTTGTCTTGTTGGAGGAAGGGTGTCACAGGCTTTGAAGTTTGAGAACCTCAACTGGGGCCCAGTAGCTCACTTTGTCTTCCTATTGCCTAAGTATCAAAATGTAGAAATCTAGGTTACTTCTCCAGGACCACGTGTGCCTACTGGCTAAAATGCTTCATGGCATGATGATAATTGACTACACTTCTCCACTGTGAGCTAACCTTAATTAAATGCTTTTCATTAGAAGAGTTGCTGCGGTCCTGGTGTCTATTCATGGCAATGAAATGCTAAGACCCCAGTGGTAGGGCTGCCACACCAACCCATAAAACCTTCAGTGTACAATCTGTCCTGCATGCAAGATGTGCAAGTTGGAATATGTGAAAGTGCCCTACTAATGACTGGTCTAACTCGAAGCCCACACCAGGAGAGGGAACCCATGCCCAATACTGCCTGGATGGCCAGGAGCTAGAACCTGGATGTCCCAGAGACATAAGGTACAACCAAACATGACTGCCAAAAAAAGTGTCACTGAAAGAATTCCTATATATTCTGTCATATTGTTGTTGCCTGCTTTGTCCCATTGTCATCAGAGACTTCACCCAGCAGTTGATGGGAGCAGATGCAGGGACCCATAGTCAAACATTAGGCAGAGCTCTGGGAACTTCAAAGAAGAGAAGGAAGGAAAGATTTTATGAGCTAGAGGAGACTAAGACACCAGGATAACATTGCCCATAAAAATCAACTAAGAAGAGCTCATAGGGGCTCATGGAGACTGAACCAGCAATCAATGAACTTACATGGTCTGTGCTAGGTCCTCTACATATTTGACTGTTTAGCTTACTGTTTTTGTGGGACTCCTACTAACTCCTAATGATGAGGGCTGTCTCTGACTTTTTGCCTGTTCTTGGGCCCCCTTTCCTCCTACTGGGTACCTATGTCTAGCCTTGATATGAGAGTTTCTGCTTAGTCTTCTTGTATCTTGTAATGCCATGTTCAGTTGATTTCACTGTGAGACATGCTCTTTTCTGAAGGGAAACAAAGGAGGAGCAGATCTGGAAGAGAATGGAACTGGGGGGGGGGACTGGAAGGAGTGGAGGAAGGGGAGGCTGTAGTCTGAATATATTGCATGAGAAAAGAATAAATTGAAAAAAAAAAAGAAGGTAAATACAAACAAATACATAAAACGGGCACTGTTGAGCCAGTTCCACAACACCCAGAGGAAGCTCCATTCCCAGGGGTTCTACCTTGCCCAGGATCATAGGATCAGAGATGAGGAGAACACAACATCTGCCCTAACACCAGGAGTAACTGGGACCAGCAGGATGCAAGCATGCAGGAACTTCATCCAATCAGTGGCGTAGGTTCCTTCCAGTATGGGACAGTGCCCTGAACAAACCTTGGGTACAAACTCTGCAGGCAATCCCACAACACTCAGAGGAAGTCCCACTCCAGGAGCTCTGACACACCCAGGTTCACAGGATCCAAGGGTCCTGAGATCCCAGGAGCTTGGTCACTCCAGCATCTCAGGGGAGCAGAGGCAACTTGACTCCCAGGAGCTCTGACACACCCAGGATCTCAGGGTCACAGGACCCCAGAATCACAGGGTCACAGAGACAGCTGGACTCTGAGGAGTTCTGACATAACCAGGATCACAGGAAGGACAGGCTCCAGTCAGATATAGTGAGGGCAGGTAGCACTTGAGATAACCAGATGGCAGTAGACAAGAATAAGAAAATAAGCAACAGAAGCCAAAGTTACTTGGCATCATCAGAACCCAATCCTCCCACCTTAGCAAGTCCTGGATACACCAACACACCAAAAAAGCAAGATTCAAATAGAAAATAATTTATCATGGTGATGATAGAGGACTTAGATAAAGAAAGATAAGATAAAGAAACACAGAGTAAGATAAAGAATGAGATAAGATAAGATAAAGAAAATTAGATAAGATAAAGAAACATAGAAGTAACTCCCTTAAAGAAATACAGGAGAACACAGGTAAATAGCTAGAAGCCTTTAAAGAGGAAACACAAAAATCCTTTAAAGAATTACAGGCAAACTTTATATGACCCAGCACGAGGGAAGGCCTGGGCCAAGTAGTGGGAGTAGGTGGGTAGGGGAGCAGAGGTGTGGGGGAGGGGTATAGGAAACTTTCGGGATAGCATTTGAAATGTAAATAAAGAAAATAATAATAAAAAAAGTGGAAAAAAAAGAATTACAGGAAAACATAATCAAACAGGTGAAATAAATAAACAAAACCATCCAGGATCTAAAAATGGAAATAGAGACAACAAAGAAATCACAAAAGGGAGAAAACCTTGGAGATAGAAAACCTAGGAAAGACACCAGGAATCATGCATGCAAGCACCACCAACAGAATACAAGAGATAGAACCTCAGGTGCAGATGAAACCATAGAAAACATGGGCATAATAGTAAAACAAAATGCAAAAAGCAAAACGCTCCTAACCCAAAACACCCAGGACACCCAGGACACAAGAAGATGATCAAACCTAAGGATAATAGGTATAGAAAAAAGCAAAGATTCCCAACTTAAATGGCCAGAAATTATCTTCAATAAAATTATAGAAAACTTCCCTAATCTAAAGAAAGAGATGCCCATGAACTTACAAGAAGCCTACAGAACTCCAAATAGACTGGACCAGAAAAGAAATTTCTAACATCACATAATAATCAAAACACCAAATGCACTAAACAAAGAAAGAATATTAAAAGCAGTAAGGGAAAAAGGTCAAGTAACATATAAAGACAGACCTAACAGAACTATACCAGATTTCTCACCAGAGACTGTGAAAGCTAGAAGATCCTGGGCAGATGTCATACAGACCCTAAGAGAACACAAATGCCAGCCCAGGTTACTATACCCAGCAAAACTCTCAATTACCATAGATGGAGAAAACAAGATATTCCATGACAAAACCAAATTTACACAATATCTTTCCACAAATCCAGCCCTACAAAGGATAATAGATGGAAAACACCAACACAAGGAGGGAAACTACACCCTAGAAAAAGCAAGAAAGTAATCTTTAAAGAAACCCAAAAGATAGTCATACAAACATGGTTCTACCTCTAACAACAAAAATAACAGGAAGTAGTAATCACTTTTCCTTAATATCTCTTGACATTAATTCCTCAATAAAAAGACATATACTAACAGACTGGATATGTAAACAGAATCCAGCATTTTTCTGCATACAGGAAATGCAACTCATTGACAAAGTCAGACATGACTTCAGATTAAAAGGTTGGAAAACAATTTTTCCAAGAAAATGATCCCAAGAAACAAGATGGAGTAGTCATTCTAATATTGACTAAAATCAACTTTCAACCAAAAGTTATCAAAAAAGATAAGGAAGGACACTCTATATTCTTCAAAGGAAAAAAATTGACCAAGATGAACTCTCAATTGTGAACATCTATGCTCCAAATGCAAGGGCACCCACATTCATAAAAGAAACTTTGATAAAGCTCAAAGCACACCTCCACACAATAATAGTGGGAGACATCAACACCCCACTCTCATCAATGGACAGATCATGGAAACATAAACTAAATGCAGACAAATTGAAACTAACAGAAGTTATGAACCAAATGTATCTAACAGATATTTATAGGACATTTCATTTTAAAGCAAAATAAGATACCTTCTTCTGAGCACCTCATGGTACCTTCTCCAAAACTGACCATGTAATTGGTCACAAAACAGGCCTCAACAGATACAAGAAGACTGAAATAATCCTATGCATCCTACCAGATCACCACAGACTAAGTCTTAAATACCAAAAAAAAAAAAAAAAAAAA
>NC_034601.1:8385645-8399356 GCF_900095145.1 Mus pahari | reverse complement strand
CAATGGAAAGCACACATATATATGGAAGCTGAACAACGCTCTACTCAGTGATAACTTGGTCAAGGAAGAAATAAGAAATAAAGAAAAGATTTCTTAGAATTTAATGAAAATAAAGACACATCATACCAAAACTTATGGGACACGATACAAGCAGTGATAAGTGCCTCCAAACAGAAACTGGAAAGAGTTAACACTAGCAGCTTGACAGTACACCTAAAAGCTCTAGAACAAAAAGAAGCAAATACACCCAAAAGGAGTAGATGGCAGGAAATAATCAAACTCAGGGCTGAAATCAACCAAAGAGAAACAAAAAGAACTAACAAATAATCAACAAAATCAGAAGTTGGTTCTTTGAGAAAATCAACAAGATAGACAAACCCTTAGCCAGACTAACCAGAGGACACAGAGACAGTATCCAAATTAACAAAATCAGAAAGGAAAAGGGAGATATAACAAGAGAAACTGAGGAAATTTAAAAAATCATCAGATACTACTACAAAAGCCTATACTCAACAAAACTGGAAAATCTGAATGAAATGGTTATTTTTCTAGACAGATACCAGGTACCAAAGTTAAATCAGGATCAGATAAACCATCAAAACAGTCCCATTACTCCTTAAGAAATAAAAGCAGTCATTAATAGTCTCCCAACCAAAAAAAAGCCCAGGACCAGATGGGTTTAGTGCAGAATTCTATCAGATCTTCAAAGAAGACTTAATATCAATACTCTTCAAACTATTCTACAAAATAGAAACAGAAGGAACACTACCCAATTTGTTCTATGAAGCCACAATTACTCTGATACCAAAACCTCACAAAGACCCAACAAAGAAAGAGAACTTCAGACCAATTTCCCTATGACTTTCGATGCAAAAGTACTCAATAATATTCTCACAAACTGAATTAACAAGAACACATTAAAACTATCATTCAGCATGATCAAGTAGCCTTCATCCCAGCGATGCAAGAATGGTTCAATATACAGAAATCCATCAATGTAATCCACTATATAAACAAACTCAAAGAAAAAAAACCCAACACGATCATTTCACTAGATGCTGAAAAAGCATTTGACAAAATTCAACATCGCTTAATGTTAAAAGTCTTGGAAAGAACAGGAGTTCAAGGCCCACACCTAAACATAGTAAAAGCAATACACAGCAAGTCAGTAGCCAACATCAAATTAAATGGGGAGAAACTTGAAGCAATCCCACTAAAATCAAGGACTAGTCAAGGCTGCCCACTCTCTCCCTATCTATTCAATATAGTACTTGAAGTTCTAGCTAGATCAATTAGACAACAAAAGGAGGTCAAAGGGATACAAATGGGAAAGAAGAAGTCAAACTATCACTATTTGCAGATGATATGATAGTATACTTAAGTGACCCCAAAAATTCCACCAGAGAACTCCTAAAGGAGATAAAAAAAAGTTCAGCAAAATGCCTGGATATAAAATTAACACTAACAAAGCAATAGCATTCTAATAATCAAAGGATAAACAGGCTGAGAAAGAAATTAGGAAAGTGACACCCTCACCATAGACATAAATAATATTACATACCTTGGTGTGACTCCAACCAAGCAAGCAAAATATCTGTATGACAAGAACTTCAAGTCTCTGAAGAAAGAAATCGAAGAATACCTCAGAATATGGAAAGATCTCCCATGCTCATGGGTTGGCAGAATTAATATAGTAAAAATGGCCATCTTGCCGACAGCAATCTACAGATTCAGTGCAATTCCCATCTAAATTCCAAATCAATTCTTCATAGAGTCTTAAAGGGCAATTCTCAAAATCATTTGGAATAACAAAAAATAAAAAGAAAAGAAAAAAAACAGGACAGTGAAAGCTATTCTCAATAAAAGAACTTCTGGGGGAATCACCATCCCTGACATTAAGTTGTATTACAGAGCAATAGTGATAAAAATTTTATGGTACTGGTACAAAGACAGGCAGAAAGATCAATGGAATATAATTGAAGACCTAGAAATGAACCCAAACACCTATGGTCACTTGATCTTTGACAAAGGAGCTAAAACCACCCAGTGGAAAAAAAGACAGCATTTTAAACAAATTGTACTTGTTCAAAGGGTGGTCAGCATGTAGAAAAATACAAATCAACCCTTTCTTATCTCCTGTACAAAGCTCAAGTCCAAGTGGATCAAGGACCTCCACATAAAACCAGACACAGAAGAGAAAGTTACAGAGGAGAAAGTGAGGAAGAGCCTAGAACACATGGGCACAGGGAAAACTTTCCTGAACAGAGCACCAATGGCTTATGCTCCAAGATCAAGAATCAACCAATGGGACCTTATAAAATTGCAAAGATTCTTTAAGACTCTGTCAATAGGACAAAAGGGCAACCAACAAATTGGGAAAAGATCTTTACCAATCGTACATCCAATAGAGGGCTAATATCCAATATATATACAAAGAAGTTAGACTCCAGAGAATCAAATAACCCTATTAAAATATGGGGTACAGAGCTAAACAAAGATTTTTCAACTGAGGAATATCGAATGACTGAGAAGCACCTATAGAAATGTTCAGCATCCTTAGTCATCAGAGAAATGCAAACCAAAACAACCCTAAGATTCCACCCACACCAGTCAGAATGGCTAAGTTCAAAAGCTCAGATGATAGCAGATGCCTGCAAGGATGTGGAGAAAGGAACACTCCTCCATTGTTGCTGGGATTGCAAGCTGGTACAACCACTCTGGAAATCAATCTGGCAGTTCCTTACAAAATAGGACATAGTATTACTTGAGAACCCAGCTATACCTCTCCTGGGCATATACCCAGAAGATGCTCCAACTTGTAATAAGGANACATGCTCCACTATATTCATAGCAGCCTTATTTATAATAGCCAGAAGCTGGAAAGAACCCAGATGTCCTTCAACAGAGGATTGGATACAGAACATGTGGTGCATTTATACAATGGAGTACTACTATTAAAAACAATTAATTCATGAAATTCTTAGGGAAATGGATGGAACTAGAAATTATCAATCATCCTGAGTCAGGTAACCCAGTCACAGAGAACACACATGTATGCACTCACTGATAAATGAATATTAGCCCAAAGGCTCAGAATACTCAAGGTATAATTTACAGATCACATGAAGCTTAAGAAGAAGGAGTATCAAAGTGTGGGTGCTTTGGTCCTTCTTAGAAAGGGGAACATCCTCATAGAATTAGGGGAAGGGGGTGGGGGATTTCCTGCAGGGGGGAAACCAGGAAAGGGGATAACATTTAAAATGTAAATAAAGAAAATAACAATTAAAAAAAAACTAAAGAAAAAAATAGGCAGTGTTCTCTTCATATAAATTTAATCAGCACTGTTTTGTTTTATTTTCTTAAAATTTTTATTTGTTAATTTGTATTTAAAATATAATTTCTAATTAAAATACAGTTACACCACTTTTCTCTTCCTTTTCTTCTCTCCAATACTAGTTTCTTCTTTCAACCCCCTCCCATTTTCTACTCTCAAACGGATAGCTTCTTTTTCTATGTTATTGTTACAAATGTTTAAGTACAACCTGCTGAGGACAGTTTTGTTGCTTGTGTCTATATGTCTTCAAGGCTAACCACTTTGTATAGATAGGTAATCAGATGTCTCATTCCTTAGGTTAAATCTCCGTACCTCAGTCGTCATTAGCGGTCTATGGTTCGTTGTTTAGGGGCTGGATCTTGTGAGATTCTTTTTGCATTATTATGTCTAGTGATATTGTCATTATTCAGGTCCTGTTTATGCTGCCATTGCTAGGACAGCAAGTTTCACAGCAGACTTTCTGGCTTTTATAACCTTGACACAACCCTTCCCTTAATATCATTTGCCAAAGACTAGCCTCTTCTAGGTTCAGGTTCCTGGGAGAAGGGGTGTCTGGGGCAAAAACCAATGACTGGAAGTCAAATCACGGGTCAAAGGTGACGGCCTGTGTTCTGCTTGAGCTGGCTCCCTAAGCAGCTCTCTATAGACAGCTCTTAGCTCTGTAGCCTGCTCAAGACTGCTTTTCAGATTGTTCTCTCTGTGTGTACTGTTCTGCTCTCAACAGCTTTTTCTTGCTATTTAAAAACAAGCCTCTCTGGTTAAGACAGATAAATGCCTGCCCGAGACCGCTCTCTCTGCTAGTAAAATTCTAAAAGCTCTCCGGACAGCTCCATGAGTTTTCTGACCAAAGTCAGAAATGCTGCTATATAAAAAAAATTCTTGGATCTTCCAACCAAGTCATAAATTTTGTTAAAAAAAAATTCTAAAAGTAATTCTTGAGTTTTCTGGGTCAAAATCAGAACGCCATAAGAAGAAAAAAAAATCTAAAAGGGCTGTGTTTGCTCTTCAGACAGCCTTCTCTGGATAGCTGCTAGAGAACATTCTAAAAGAGCAGTGTCAGCTCTCTAAGCAATTCTTAGAATTTCTGATCAAAAAAATTCCAAAAGAGCTATGAAAAATTCTTAAAGACCTGTGTTTGCTTTCCATGGATTTTCCAACTAAAATCAGAAATCCTATTAGAAAAAAGTTCTTGAAGATCTCTGTTCACTCTCCAGAGGTCTCCAGACAGCTGAGCTTTCGCTAGAAGAAAAAAAAATCAAAAAAGTGAAAGATATCAAAATATCTCATCACTTTCTGCTAGTGAAGAGGTCAGCTGAGAGCTGTTGGAAACTTCCATCACACCTCTCCCCTCCTAGAAGTGACAGGACAGAGAGTATGTAGACACCCCTCCCTTCCTGAAAGACCACTGGGGGGACCGACCATGTGCTACCCCTCTTGTTACCTCATTCCCTAAGGACAAATCAGTTTAAAAGTCACACTGCTCTGACAATCCCATTGTACCTGATGGCTGCTGCTCTGTACAAAACTGGCCGAAAGGGCCGCCAGGAGGTTGCTGCCTCTCCTTCATGTGCAAGATGACCCCAACATATTGGAACAATAAATTCTTCTTGCTTTTGCATTGATCCCCCACTAGCCAAAGCTCATCAGTCTTACACTAGCTCATCTCACACAGGTCAAAAATCAGTTTTTATTTATACATCAATTCAATTATTTATTCCAGGTTTCCTTTTGACCATCCCAGGAATCAGCATTCCTTGACCCTAGTCATTTGACTCTTTAAAAAGGATAGCAAGTACATCCTTTTTTTCTTTTTTCTTTTTTTAACATCGCAAAAAGAATTCAGAGATCTACCCCCCTTTGTAAATTTAGCTGGGTGGGACCTTCTCTTGAAATGACCATCCCAACCACACCTGGACCTAAATTAGCTTTGTCTTAGGATGACCCTGACCTCAGGAATCTGCCTGCATTTGTATCTACCTGTCTTTGTACCTTTCTGATAAGCTGGCTCATAGTGTAGCTGCCTCTGTTCTTTTAGATTTGTGAAGGTCCTCATATAATTCATATTGCATTCTTATATTTTGTATAGTTGAGAAATTATATATTTTCAAACTCACGGTTTTACACTTTTTTTTCCTCATCCTTAAGGGCCGTCCTGAAGGTCCCAGCACTTACCATTTTGCTGAGACATTAACCATACCTTCATCTTCTGGACTCTGATTATCATGGAGTCATTAAAATTAACAGGGAAGACATTCCTCAAAAGGGGGAATGAGTAAATATGTACATTATCTTACACACAACACGTATGCCCAACAACTGTCAATGATTGTTCCTGCTGGCTGTGCTCTATGGGCAGGAAACCATGTTACACCATCCATTGCAAGAGCCATGCTGGGACCCCCAAGTCATAGATGCTATATCTGGGCTACAGATGTAATCGCTTGGGCTGGGTTCCCGTGATCCATTTGATCTCTGCATTGTGATCAGTTGTGATTGTCTGTGATGGTCTTCATTTGCTCTATTGAGAAGCTTCTTTAAAGGCATAATAGCAGCACTTATCTGTGGGTAAAAGAATAAGGTTTAGAATATACTAAAGGAATTCTGCTGACCTAGCCAAGTGAGCCTAGTAGATACTCGTCTAAGAATTATGACCTCTTTAGCCCCAGGACATTCACTGGGTTTCTAGTAACAGGCATGATTTCTCTCCTGTTGATAGGCCTTCAGTTCACTTAGACAGCTGTTGGTAACCACCAGCCTGTGAGTACCACTATTGTACCTTCATGAATGTCTTGCCATGCTCATCATTTTTGGATCATAGGTGTCAAGGCTGGGAAGAACTGATTATTAATTGTTTCCCTCCCTTAGCAGCTTTCTGATACTATGGAGGCTAGACCACAAGAAGGTGTTCAGTTTAGCTCCAGGTCAAATAATCGCAGACCTGTGACCTTCAACCTCTGAGAACCATCCAAGGTAACAGTAATACCCTATAGTTATTTATACTACCCTGGCCAACCATGCAAAGGGGTTCTCTTCTTATGACTGTTATTGGGATGTTTGTTAGTTTATGGTTCTTCTGGGATGTGTTGTCAGTCCAAGTATCATAGCTTCATGCATGCATGCATGCATGTATGTATGTATGTATGTATATATGTATGTATTATGTATGATGTACATTTATGAATTATATATAACTTTTAAGTAAATATAAAATAATATAATTCCTTGCCTCTTTATGAAACAGCCTCCATGTTTGTCCCTCCTTCCTCATTTTTCTGTAATGACCTCCCTCCCCAATTCTAAGTCAGACTCTCCTTATCCTTTTTTCCATTTTTCTCTTCATATCACATGTATTCTGCTATTTCCCTCTCAACACCCACCCCCATGGCCCATATTCTCTGGTAACTCCACACTGTTTAATAATATCTGAAGTTTAAGAGATAGGAACTGCAGATGAAAGAAAACATACAGTATTTGTCTTCCTGGATCTAGGTGACCTCACTCAATATAATTGTTTTTAGAGCCATCCATTTACTTGCAAATTTCATGATTTCATTTTTCTTCATAGCTGAATCATATTCTACTATATATATTAATTGTATTATATATATAATTCATATTGAATTAAGATCAACAATTCACAAATGTAACCTCATAAAACTAAAAGTGATTCTGTAAAGCTACAGAGAGGAAGAGAATTGTTGTAGCTACATATCTGATAGAAGATTAACATCTAGAATTTATAACAAATTTAAAAACAAACAAAACAGTCAAGGAAACAAATGATCCTATTAATAATAGGCTAGGGATCTAATTATAGGTCTCAATAGAAGGAATAAAAATGGTTAAGAAATACCTTTAGAAAGGTTAAACATCATCAGCAATCAGGGAAATTCAGATTAAAGCAACTCTGAAATATTTCATCCTACCCCAGTCAGAATGGTCATTACAACAGAACACATGACAGTAAATGCTGGAGAGGTTATAGGCAAAGGGAAGTTTCCTTCTCTGTTTGTGAGAGGGCAGACTACATAGCCACTGTGGAAATCAGTGTGTAGAGTCCTCAATAATTAAAATAAACGTAACATATGACCCAGCTACAGCACTCCGTGGCATATGCTCAGAGGACTTTTCATCCTGCTCCACAGACACTTTGATCATGTTTGCTTCCTTTGTTAAGAAGTGCTAGGAAGTGGAAACAAACTAAACTTCCTTCCCCAACAATCTTATAAACTTGTACCATTACTTCCTCATCAAATCCAGAGTGTTGTGTGTATTCGAATAGTTCCTCTATCTCTGAGCTGCGCCAATCCTTTTTGACTCTTTCTTTTTGTGGGCTTTGCGGTATCCCACCCTGATATTGAACTGATCCTAAAGCCCAGGCAAGCCTTGAACTTTCAGTCTTACCTCAGCCTCTTGAGTAGCTGAGATCACAGGCCTGTTTAGATAACTTTTTCACTAAGAAATGTGTCTAAGGGAGCTAAGGCTTTGAGCAGTAGATTTCAACCCAGGAGGCTTAGAGCCTGAGCCTAGGCTTGCAGTATCTTGGTGATTCTGCTGCTGCATCACTTAGGAGGCTTATGGTGGAACAGAGAGCGTGACCTTGTGACTGAATAGCTCAAGGAGGTGAGAAGGAGAATTGAAGACAGAACACAAACAGCTCAGCTTTCTCATCTCAAGGAAAGTGCTTATGTGCAGATGTGTATGAGTTTATATATGCATGCATGTATGTTCATGTGTATTTGTGCATGTGTAAATGTGTGCTTGTGTGTACATACATGTGCCTGTGTGTATGCATGTATATGGATATGCATATATATGCATTACCAGATGCATATGTGGGTGTGCAGGTGTTTGCAGGTTGTACATGTTTGGATGTTTTTGTACGTAAATGTATATGTGCATATATATGTGACTATGTGTATGCAAGGTGTACATGCATGGACGTATGCATATATGTGGAGTGTATGCATATGTAGGTGCATGTGAACATGTGTTAGCATGTAGATAAGTATTCCTGTGGATATGAGTGGATGGTATGGGCATGTATGTTTCCTATTACTATGATAAACATCACAGAGAACTTACTGCATGTTTTTCTTCACACCATAAAATTCTGATTCAGGAAGACTCATGAGAAATAGACTGGTGTCACCAAATATTTAAAGTATTTCCATATGGGAGATGATTTTGACATATTTTCTGGAGATGACAGAATCAACTTTGGGAGAAATAGTGTCTCAGTGACGGATTTGTTTTGTTTTTTCTTTTTCTTTTTTTTTATTGGATATTTTCTTTATTTACATTTCAAATGTTATCCACTTTCCAGGTCTCCCCCCCCCCCAGAAACCCTCTATCCCATTTCCCCTCTTCCTGCCTCTATGAGCGTGCTCCCCCACCCACCTACCCACTCCCCTCCTCCTGCCCTGGCATTCCCCTACACTGGGGCATCAAACCTCCACAGGACCAAGGGCTACTCTTTCCACTGATGGCCAACAAGGCCAACCTCTACCACATACGTGGCCTGAGCCATGAGCCCCTCCATGTGTACTCTTTGGTTGGTGGTCCAGTCCCTGGAAGTTCTGGGGGGTCTGGCCAGTTGACACTGTCACTCCCCGCACGGGGCTGCAACCTGCCTCAGCTCCTTCAGTCCCTTATACAACTCCTCTACCTGGGACCCTGTACTCAGTCCAATGGTTAGCTGTGAGCATCCACATCTGAATTTGTCAGGCTCTGGCAGAGCCTCTCAGGAAACAGCCATATCAGGCTCCCGACAGCAAGCACTTCCCAGCATCTTCAGTAGCATCCAGTCTGACTACTGTATATTGGATGGACCCCCCAGGTGGGGCGGTCTCTGCATGGCTTTCCTTCAGTCTCTCCTCCACACGTTGTCTCCATATTTCCTCCTGTGAGTATTTTGTTCCTCCTTCTAAGAAGCACTGAAGCATCCACACTTTTGTCTTCCTTTTTCTTTAGCTTCATATGGTCTGTGAATTGTATCTTTGGTATTCTGAGCTTTTGGGTCAATATTCACTTATCAGTGAGTGCATATCATGTGTGTCCTTTTGTGGCTTGGTTATCTGACTAAGGATGATATTTTCTAGTTCTATCCATTTCTGTAAGAATTTCATGAATTCATTGATTTTAATAGTTGAGTAGTACTCCGTTGTGTAAATGTGCCATATTTTCTGTATCCATTCCACTATTGACAGATATCTGGGTTGTTTCCACATTCTAGCCATTATAAATATGGTTATTGTGAACATAGGAGAGCATGTGTCCTTATTACATGTTGGAGTGTCTTCTGGGTATATACCCAGGAGTGATATAGTTGGGTCCAATTTTCTGAAGAACTGCCAGACTGATTTCCAGAGTGGTTGTACCAGCTTGCAACCCCAACAGCAAAGAGGAGTGTTTCTCTTTCTCCACACCCTCATAGGCATTTGCTGTCACCTGAGTTTTTGAACTGAGCCATTCTGACTGATGTGAGGTGGAATCTCAGTGTCGTTTTGATTTGCATTTCCCGGATGACTAAGGATGCTGAACATTTCTTTAGATGTTTCTTGGCCATTCACAGTTCCTCACTTGAGAATTCTCTGTTTAGTTCTGTCCCCTATTTTTAAAAGGGTTATTTGGTTCTGTGAAATGTAGCTTCTTTAGTTCTTTTTATATATTGGATATTAGCCCTCTATTGGCTGTAGGATTGGTAAAGATCTTTTCCCAATCTTTTGGTTGTCATTTTGCCCTATTGACAGTGTACTTTGTCTTACAGAAGCTTTGCAATTTTATGAGGTCACATTGGACGATTCTTGATGTTAGAACATAAAGACTTTTTAGAATTTAATGAAACTAAAGGCACAACATACACAAACTATGGGACACAATGAAAGCAAAGCTAAGAGAAGAAACTCATAGCTCTGAGTGCCTCCAAAAAGAAACTGGAGAGAGCCTATACTAGCAGCTTAACAATACACCTGAAATCTCTAGAACAAAAAGAAGCAAATACACCCAAAAGGAGTAGATGGCAGGAAAAAATCAAACTCAGGACTGAAATCAACCAAAGAGAAACAAAAAGAACTAAAAAACAACAAAATCAGAAGTTGGTTCTTTGAGAAAATCAACAAGATAGAAAAATCCTTAGCCAGACTTACCAGAGGATATAAAGACAGTATCCAAATTAACAAAATCAGAAATAAAAAGGGAGATAAAACATCAGAAAATGAGGAAATTCAAAAATTCATCATATCCTACTACAAAAGCCTATGCTCAACTAAACTGGAAAATCTGGATGAAACGGTTAATTTTCTAGACAGATACCGGGTACCAAAGTTAAATCAGGATCAAATAAACCACAAAACAGTCCCATAACCCCTATAGAAATAGAAGCAGTCAATAAAAGTCTCCCAACCAAAAAGCCCAGGACCAGATGGGTTTAGTGCAGAATTCTATCAGACCTTCAAAGAAGACTTAATACCAATACGCTTCAAATTATTCCACAAAATAGAAACAGAAGGAACACTACCCAATTTGTTCTACGAAGCCACAATTACTCTGATACCAAAACCACACAAAGACCCAACAAAGAAAGAGAAATTCAGACCAATTTCCCTATGAACATCAATGCAATAGAACCTCACCTCCATACACCCATGTATATCTTTCTGGGCAACCTGGCTCTGATGGACTCCTGCTGCTCCTGTGCCATCACTCCCAAGATGCTAGAGAACTTCTTTTCTGTGGACAGAAGGATTTCTCTCTATGAATGCATGACACAGTTCTATTTTCTCTGTCTTGCTGAAACTACAGGCTGCTTTCTTCTGGCAGCAATGGCCTATGACTGCTATGTGGCCATATGCAACCCACTGCAGTACCACAGCATGATGTCCAAGAAGCTCTGCCTTCAGATGACCACAGGAGCCTACATAGCAGGAAACCTACATTCCATGATTCACATAGGGTTCTTGTTCAGGTTAACTTTCTGCAGGTCTCACGTAATCAAGCACTTCTTTTGTGATGTCCTTCCACTATACAGACTCTCATGTGTTGACCCTTATATCAATGAACTGATGATACTCATCTTTTCTGGTTCAGTTCAAACTTTTACCATTACTGTAGTCCTCATTTCTTATTTCTGCATCCTTTTTACTATATTTAAAATAAAGTCCAGAGAGGGAGGAAGCAAAGCCTTATCTACTTGTGAATCCCACTTTCTGTCTGTATCAATAATCTATGGGTCTCTCCTCTACATGTGTGTTCGACCAAGTTCACTTAATGAAGGGTATAAAGATATATCTGTTGCTTTTTTTTTTTTTTAAAAGTATCAATGCAAAAGTACTCAATAATATTCTCACAAACTGAATCCAAGAACACATCAAAACTATCATTCAGCATGATCAAGTAGGCTTTATCCCAGGGATGCAGGAATGGTTCAATATACAGAAATCCATCAATGTAATCCACTATATAAACAAACTCAAAGAAAAAAAACCCAACATGATTATTCCACTAGATGTTGAAAAAGCATTTGACAAAATTCAACATCCCTTAATGTTACACGTCTTGGAAAGATCAGGAATTCAAGGCCCACACCTAAACATAGTAAAAGCAATATACAGCAAGTCAGTAGCCAACATCAAACTAAATGGAGAGAAACTTGAAGCAATCCCACTAAAATCAAGGACTAGACAAGACTCTCTCCCTATCTATTCAATATAGTACTTGAAGTTCTAGCTAGAGCAATTAGACAACAAAAGGAAGTCAAAAGGATAAAAGTGGGAAAGAAGAAGTCAATCTATCACTATTTGCTGATGATATGATAGTATACTTAAGTGACCCCAAAAATTCCACCAGAGAACTCCTAAAGGTGATAAACAACTTCAGCAAAACACCTGGATATAAAATTAACACAAACAAATCAGTAGCCTTCCTATAATCAAAGGATAAAATGGCTGAGAAAGAAATTAGGGAAACGACATCATTTACAATAGTCACAAACAATATAAAATATCTTGGTGTGACTCTAACCTAACAAAGAAAAAAATCTGTATGACAAGAACTTCAAGTCTCTGAAGAAAGAAATTGAAAAATACCTCAGAATATGGAAAGATCTCCCATGCTCATGGGTTGGCAGAATTAATATAGTAAAATTGGCCATCTTGCCGACAGCAATCTTCAGATTCAATGCAATCCCCATCAAAATTTCAAATTAATTCTTCTTCATAGTGTTAGAAAAAGCAATTCTCAAATTCATCTGGAATAACAATAACAACAACAAAAACCCAAGATATCAAAATCTATTCTCAACAATAAAAAAAAAACTCCTGGGGGAATCAGCGTCCCTGATATCATGTTGTACTACAGAGCAATAGTGATAAAACCTGCATGCTACTGGCACAGTGGAACATAACTGATGACCCAGAAATGAACTCACACACTTATGGTTACTTGATCTTTGACAAAGGAGCTAAAAACATCCAGTGAAAAAAACCTAACATTTTCAACAAATGGTACTGGTTCAACTGGCAGTTAGCATGTAGAAGAATGCAAATTGATCCATTCTTATCTGTACAAAATTCAAGTCCAAGTGGCTCAAGGACTTCCACATAAAACCAGATACATTGAATCTAATAGAAGAGAAAGTGGGGGAAGGGTGGAATTTTCCTGAGCAGAACATCAATGGCTTATGCCTCTCTGATTTTTTTTTTCTTGATGGAAACTTTAAAAGTGTACTTGATTGAGATTGTTTTCTAGACAATTCTTTGGGACACAGTCTATAGCACCCATCTATAAGTCTGTCATTCCATTTTCCTGCCCTGGATTCGAAATTAATATTTTTTGTTGTTTTTTGTTTTTGTTTTTCGAGACATTAATATTTTGAAAGTTAATTCCTCTTACCTGAGAAGCTGATTATATGTGGTAGGAGACAGGTGACCAAGTCTGGAATTAGATCTCAGCCAAGACACATGACGAAGGCTAGGAGAAAGAGAGGTGGTTTTTGTTGTTGTTGTTGTTAACTGGAAATCTGATAAATAACCAAAAAGTGAAAAAATACCCACATACCTTTTCACTGAACTCCATTTTGTTTTAATCGAAAATGCCAGGAGGCCAGTGCACTGTGTGAAGGTACTAGTCACTAGTCATTAGTCACGTGATCATGGTCCACGCTTGATCCCTGAGACCCACAGGGTGGAAGGAGTGAACTGACTCCTACAAGTTGTCCTCTGACCTCCACACATTAGAGTATCATACACAATCCCCACTTCACACATATAAATAAAAATAATAGTTCTTAAACTACCAGGACCTTCTGTGCCCTCAAGATAGAAAGTAAAGGAAGGAGCAACACTGGAGACACGAGTTTCTGGAGAGGTAGGCAGGATT
>NC_034601.1:8378145-8383145 GCF_900095145.1 Mus pahari | reverse complement strand
TGCTATTCACATTAACTTGCCAAGTAGATTCAAGTTACAAAGATAAAAGTAATAACAAGTTCTGTGGGACAGACACGCTCACACCTGTCTGTCGTCCCAGGACTTGAAAGGCTGAAGCAGAAAAGCCCCAAATTCAAGGCCAGCCTGGACAACAAAGGTGAGTTCCAGACCAGTCTGGACTAAGATACTGTCTCATTTCTTTTTTTTTTTTTTTTTTTTTCTTGTTTTTTTTTTTTTTTTTTTTTTTAATCTTTGAAAATTTTTAAATTTTAATTCTTTTAAAACATTGAGAACGTTATCTGGGGAGATAATTCCATAGGTAAGTGTGCTTGTGCTAGGGGATCCAAGTTCAAATTGCCACCACCACGTGAAAACTCAGGTATGATTCCTATAACCCAGGAATGGGGAGCACAGACAGATCCTGAGAGCTCACTGGCTAGCCAGCCCAGCTGAATGACAGTAATTCCTGGTTCACTGGGTGAGTCTATTTCAAAGTAACCAGATAAATAGCAGTACAGTATAATGTCAAGATATCCTGCTGTGACTTCCACATGTACACACAGTGCTGTATATGCCACACTGTTACAAACATGCAACAAACTCTACACACACACACACACACACACACACACACACACACACACACACACACACCACATGAATTAATAAGGTCTAGCCCACACAGCTTTACCACTCCTTTTTATCAGGATATAGAGCTGATTTCAAAACACCTTGAGTTTGGCCTGGGAGCCTGATTTCAGCACTAGAAAGTTAGAGAGAGTGATCTTTTCAAGGGTTGGTGTGCAGGTTTCAGAAAGTCTTATGGTGACGATCTTCAGTCTTGAATTACTGTTTTGAAAGCGCCACATAAGGAAACAGGTCTGATCTGCTGAAGTGAGTGGGAGGCCACACAGTGTATGTAGCACAGGCAGCTGGTCAGAAACCAGCCTGTGCTGCTCAAGAAGAAATCATAGCAGAGGTTAGTCAGACCTCAGTGCTCCTGACCACTAATCTCAGCCTTATAGAACATGCTTAGCATAGCACCCTCCCTCCACAGGAGATGGATGGATGTGTGTTCAGAACTGGTACAAGCAGAAGACGAGAACATCAACACAGAGACCTCTAATCCCCACAGTTATCAACTGCTGGATGCTTATAAACAAGTTAAATGATCGTTGGGCTTCAATTCTTCACCTGCAGAAGCAGCGGGTGGTGGAGAAAAATCCACACATCCCCTTTAAGTTCTGAGAATCCTCAAGGGTGTGGCTCAAAAGCACACTTTCCTTTTTCTTCACTGTGGAGTGTGGGGACTTTCCTGTGACCAGTGGGTAGCTGTGAGAGGAGTGCGTGTGAAAGGGTGTCATTCATTCTGTCAGTGTCCCTTGTTCTAGGGTATAGCATTATACCCACGGGTTGTCCCACTGTGAGCATTGAAGCAACCAGATTACCTGCTGTGATCTACCCTTTATGGTTTAGTTGGGTTTGCGCTCAGAATAATCACTCTGGGTAAAAGGCCACAAAAAAGGGACAGTGACACAAGGTACCAAGACCTCTCATGTGGAAAGTCAGCTTCTAAGTTCGCCTCTACCCTCATAAGTCTTAACAATGGTGTAACACTTCCTTCATGGTGTTTTCGTCTTAGCTAATGCCATGCATGAGTGACCATGATGGCAAAGGATGACAGAGAAGACTCAATTCTGGGAGATGCAATTCTGTTTACAACTTCATTCCCTCCAAACCCAGTGTGCTGTGGCTCTCTTCTATACATGAACATCTTTGCCTTTTCGTCATAGAAACCAAAAATCCAATATGATTAGCACACATGCAGTACTATAGAGGTGTAGTTTAGGCTATGTCACAAAATAGACCCCCTTTATCTCAAATTGAGTTATTCACACCCAGCTATCTATACAGCATAACCCGTGTTATTCACACACAGCAATGGAACAAAGAAATGCTTTCTACATTAATGAGTAGATCTTCATTCTTCTAAAACACTTTTCTCACCCTTGAGCAAGTCCTCAAATCATAGCGCAGCCTTCATTCCCATAACAGGAATCTCAGACTTAGTCGGAGTTCTGACATTGGGAGACAATCCAACACAATTCACATTACCCTAGAAGGAGGTCAGTGCTTGTGTTATGTCTGCAAAGTCAGAGTAGCTCAAGTGAACAGCTAAATATTTGAGAGACTTTAGCATGTGTATTCAATGCTAAAATTCCCAGAAACCTCTATCCTGGTCTAATCTATTCTCTCTCTGTCTCTCTGTCTGTCTCTGTCTCTCTGTCTGTCTCTGTCTCTCACCCTCCTTCTCCCACTTCCTCTTCCTTTTCTTTCGGCTTCTTCCTCCCAAGTAAGAAACAAGAATACCACACAAGAACCATGCTTGAAATTCCAGCCTCCAAACTGAGGGGGGGGGGGAATGTTGCAGTGTTTTCCCTGTCCATTTACATTAGTGCGGAGGAGGCCTGTGATTGGACAGGGAAAGGGAGGCAGAGCTAAGAGTTGCAGAGACAGAGAGGTCTGAGAGGAGGAGGGAAAGGAAAATAGAGGCCACTGTGATGATTTAATATGGTTAGAATAATTGGGATAAAGCTTTTCAACTGGCTCTGAAATTATTGTATTGGTATTTTGTAAATTGTGTATTGATACATAAATCTGGTTGGCTAACTATAATCATAAGCTTTAATTAAGAGTTTTGGTTCTACCAGATAATTGGGTGTTGAGCTGATGGCTGACCATGCGGTGCATGGGGCATTGTGTGGTAGTAAGAAGAAATCAGGGTCTCCCACCAGAGAGTTGGTGGGCAGAGAGACCTTCGAGTTGAGTTCACCCAGCAAGAGCCCTGTGGCCCCGCAGGGCTAGAGTTAACAGGTTGAGAGAAGCAGGAACTCAAAGAGTTGGCAGGTTCAATTTTTAAATACTTCCTGCAACAGGGGAAAATCTATTGTTTAAGCCAAATCTATAACACTTTAACAGTAGCCCAAGACAACTGATACAAAATCAACAGTTTATGCTGAGTTTCTTGTCTCTCTGCTGATGTAGTGCTCTTTGCTCAATTGACTTTTACCTGTTTGTCACTTTAGCCTCCAGATAAAGTCCTCCACTCAGAACTACCACACGAGGGACATGGGTGTGTGTAACACAGCAGCACCATTGTGCTTCACTTGCAGAAGCCAAAGCTGGGGCTGGTGAGATGTCATGCTAAAGCATCTGTCACTGAAGCACAAGGTGTATATCCACAATGCCCATCTAAAGGCCAGTCACTACAGCAAGATTCCAGAACCTCAATGTTATCAGTGGGGCTGAGGAATCCCTAAAGTATGTTGGCTGGCCAACCAAACTAATTGGTGAGCTCCAGGTTCACACACTATCTCAAATAGTCACTGCCTCAAAAATTCAAGTGGAGAACAATTGTGGAAGACATTCATTAACGACTTCTTGCTTTTATGGTTGTGTATAGTTACATAACATACCACACACACACACACACACACACACACACACACACACACACACCAAAGAATTCAAAACTGAGTATATTACCTTCCCTCAAAGCTTTCTCATTCTTATATTCATCACACTCTGATTTCTGTGAAGTGTTCTGCATTCACTGAGTAGTTCAGAGATGCCAACATTTGCACCTTGCTCCCCCCAGGTTCCATTTATTATATAAAACAAGTAGTTCTAGATCATTTGCAAGCTCTAGATCATTCGCAAGTTCTAAATGATTCTCAACCCTTTCTCTTTATTGTCCTTCTGATGACAACATCTTAACAAAATTACCTATCAATGTCCATAAAATTATGCCACACTTTTCTAATTTGTCCCCATGATTTCAATTCTGTCTTGTATTGTCTGTTCCTTCCTCTACAGTCTTCTATATCCAACTATACCACATCTTCATGATATTTCTTATGTCCAAAACAGCACAAACAAGCTCTATGCATTGTCTGACTCCTGGATCCTTTCAGCCACCATTGAATATGGTCTCTGTCTCTCCCAAAGTCACCCAAGGGTTTAATGCCCAAAGTCACTTGTAAATAGCATAAAGGGCTATGGTAAATTTTAACCAACTATGGTGAACAAGGGTAAGATTTTTACAAAGTAATTTAGATTTAGATGAAGTTGTTCCCGTCATGGAATCCTGAGGGCTTTATGAGAAGAAGATAGATACCAAACACTCAGAGAGACATGCATACTCCCAACCACAGCACAATGCATGATGCTCACTAGAGTCTGTGATATGTTATTTGCATTTCTAGCCTCAATTTTTGAAGTAAATAAAGCACTTTTCTTTATAAAGTAACTCAGCTTATGTATTTTATTATAATTACAAAAATAAACTAATATACCTTTCCAATATTATTTCATGTCATTTCCCATTCATGTTTTTTTTCCATTGGCAATGCAGTCTTACACCATTCTACTGGGCCACATAATATATGGTCATGCCTCTAGATAAGTGAAAGTCCCTACCTCACTTTGTTCATCTCATCTCAGCTAACTGAGCTGTTTCATACTATTCCATCTAGTTTCAATTTATTTCTTCCTCTGGAGACCCTCATTCATACACATTCCAATTTAATTGTATTTTCTTGGATTCTTGTAGGCCAGAATATTAACTTTCTTGTAGGACCACATGTTGTTATAAATTAGGGAGGTGCTTCTTTTTTATTTTCTTCTATCCTATGAGTATCTTGCTAGTGGAAGAATGTTGGAGTCTATCTTGACTACTTAATATATGTTTAATCAAAGTGACAATGAGTACTAAGAAAAACATATACCAAAAGTATACAGATCCATGGCCATCTCTAGCTTTACAGTAGTGAGAACTCATTTAGTTTAACTCTTCATTTTGAGGAGAAGAAGAAGAAGAAGAAGAAGAAGAAGAAGAAGAAGAAGAAGAAGAAGAAGAAGAAGAAGAAGAAGGAGGAGGAGGAGAATAAGAAGAAGAAGAAGAAGAAGAAGAAGAAGAAGAAGAAGAAGAAGAAGAAGAA
>NC_034601.1:8374329-8377995 GCF_900095145.1 Mus pahari | reverse complement strand
ATAAATCAAAGCATACACACACACACACACACACAAATATAAAAATAAAAATATTAGGCTACATAGACAAAACGGAAACAATGACAATATCACTAAACATAGTAATGTGGAAGGAATAAATGCCATGTGGTCCTACATGAACAAAGAAGTGCATGCAAGTAATGACTGCTGGGCAAGGAAGAATTAGACTTTCCCAGGGTGAGCCTCTTTAATGGTTATATAATTCAAAGTGGTCAGCCCTGAGACCATATGCACAGAGAAAATAGTAATGGACTCAACAGTCTATATTTTTATACTTATGTATGTGATATATATATAATACATGTGTGTGTGTGTGTGTGTGTGTGTGTGTGTGTGTGTGTGTGTGTGTGTGTAATAATAACAACCAAAAATTGGGACTATCAATGTAAGTATGGAAGTACATAGAAGTAGTTAGGGAGGGTACTGTGGAGAGCCTGGATGGAAGAAAGGGAAAGTGGAAAGTGACATCATTTTATTTTAATTTAAAAAATACATTTTCTAAATAAAATACAAATACAACCTCCCCCAGACACACCACACCATGATTGACTGGAGTCTGCTTGAAAGGAGTCTTTGAAACATCATTTTCAAAGCTTTAGATCAAGGTCAAGCTGATTTGGGCTTTATGCTAACTTCATTACCATCTTGAAAATCTATTCTACTTGCCGATGTCTGCCATTCTGGGATACTTTGATCTACAGAGGGAAGATCTTTTGTGTCATTGATTATCTTCAAGTGATAAATGCATACACATTGAAGCTTTCTAATGGATTTTGCAGATGACATGCTTTTCTGTTGTTACCCTTCCCTCTCATGTAGATTTAAGATGTTCTTTCCTACTAATCACTATGGAATAAGTAAACATTCAGTGTTATATTTTACCCAGGAAAGTGATTCACTCACACCTACATACTTATTTTATATAGGCTATGCAATTTTATACTGGCAAATATGTGTAACCATAAAGAAAATGTTTGGATATAGTGGCTGCTGAGTACAGGACATATGACTGCTAGCAGCCACTTCTGGTTTAAAGTTTATGAGTAGGATGGACGAAGACAATCAGACATACAGTAAAGTCATCCATAGAGCCCAAGCACAAAGCTCAGAGGACAGCCAATTGTTACACAAGCATGAAAACCTGAGTACACACTCAGAACCATACGTGGTTTTATGGCTTTGTAGATTAGTGGCATGAGCTCTGGCACTGGGAGAGGAGAAACAGTCCAGCTGAGAAAGATAACCCTTGAGCTTCACCATCTCAAAACAAAGTGGAAAGCAATAGATAAAGAAATCCATTATTAATCCCTTAGCCTCCACGTGTCTATGTACAGATGAGCAGACCCCTGTATACTAGTGTACATGCATGCATAAATCAAAGCATACACACACACACACACACACACACTTCAAAAAGCAATTGATATGATAGATAAAAGTAGCAGAAACGACTAAATGATAGGTGGATTAAAGCGCAAAGGGTCATTGTTCATCAGAAGGACAGTTAATTAAAAGATAGAGCAGTTAATCCAGAGACTGCATATCAGAATTTTTCATCTGACATGTTCATGCTTATGAAAATGTCTTGCATGTAGAACTTAGGCCCAAAGATTCACAAAGTGAAATCTATGACTAGAGACATAAGGTGTGACCCAGATAACTCCCAGCTTCCAGAAAAGACAAGTAAGAAGAAATATTCAAAATAAAACTTGTTCGATAAAAGAAAGTAAAGAAACAGAATGTAGATCCCTCGTGATCCAAATATGCAGCCATTGCCAAGGGAACAGACAATGTTCTTGAAATTTCTGGATAATTACTGGGCTAAAGAAATGCTCCCCAGCTGGCAACATCATTCAGTTTAAATTTCATCAATAATTATAAACAACAACCAATAAATACCACTCATCTGAAGAAACCCAACAGTGTCGAAGAACATTCAAAAGACAATAAGCATATTAATGTGTAAAGAACAGTTAACAAATTAAACCCAAAGAAATTTATTGTACTGTCACACCAGCAGGAAAGAACTGGCTGCTGGAAAAAAGAACTCTCAAAAACTAAATCTAGTACGGTGGTTTTAACTGTCAACAAGCCACAATCTAGAACATCTCCCCCCTCCAAAAGAAGACCCTCTTACTGAGAGATCAGGTTGGCCTGTAGGAGTGACTGCGAGTTTTTCTTGATATGCATATGAGAGGACCTGCCACTGGCAGCAATGTCCCCCAGGTTTGGGCCCTGGGGGACATTGGACAGACAGCGCCTAAGCACAAGGAACATTCCCTCTCTTGTCTTGACTGTGAATGGGACTCACTGTCTCCAATTCCTCTCTCAGTTTCCTCTTGGTGTTAAAGCGAAGTCTGGAATTGTAAGCCAAGTAAACCCTATCTTTCTTAGAGTTGCTTTGGCCAGAGTATTTATCATAGCAATGGAAATGAAACTAGGGCAACAAAGATTGAAAAGCTAAGAACTACAAGATGGATGTTCCGTATGGAAGCATGGATATCAGTGAATATTAAAAATCTTGACTGGAATACTTAGGTGAAAAATTCTTTCATAACTGGCTAATTAAAAAAAAAAGGTCAAATATAATGGGGTCTTGCCAAGGAATAGAATGCATAAGCTTGGTAAATTCAGTATTTACTCACTAAGTCTTCCAAAGAGCAAGAGAAATTATCAAACATGAAAGGAGTCTTTTAGAATTTGTTTTAGTTTTAAGTATGTGTGTCTGTGTATGACTATGTGCATGTGAATACATGTATGTGCAGAGTCCAAAGACATTGGATCCTCTGGAACTGCAGCTACAGGTGATTTTGGGCTCCTCTACATGAGTAGTAGAAACCAAATTCAGAGCCTCTGGAAAGGCAATACATGATCTTATCTGTTGAGCCATCTTGCCAGCCTCCTGAAAGGAATTTTAGACTTCTCATGTAGCCAGTGGTAGTATTCCATTTATTTATTAGTGTGTATATGCGTGCCATGTGCCTTGAGACTTAGTGGAGGACAGAGAACAATTTTGTAGAGTCAGCTCTCTTTCAGCATCTTTTCTCTTCTCTTCTTTTCTTTTTTTTTCTTTTCTTTTCTTTATTAATCATTCCATTTGTTTACATCTCAAATGATGTCTCACTTCCCGGTTATTCCTCCACCAACCCCATCTGCTCTCCTCCCACCCCTTTGCCTGTATGAAGGTGCTCCACCCACCCACCCACACTGTTCCACCCCACCTATCCAGCATCCCTCTACACTGGAACATCAAACCTCCCTGGGACCAAGGGCCTCCCTTCCCATTGCTGTCGGGCAAGGCCATCCTCTGCTACATATGTATCTGGAGCCATGGTTCCCTCCAGGTACACTCCTTGGCTGGTGGTTTAGTCTCTGGGAGAACTGTGTTGTCAAGCCAGCCTGTAGTTTTCTTCCAATGGGGCTGCAATCCCCCTCTGCTCCTCCAGTCCTTCTGCCAGCTCCCCAACCAGGTTCCCTGAGCTTAGTCTGATAGTTGGGACCAACGGCCTCCCCTCCCATTGCTGTGAGGCAGGGCTACCCTCTGCTACTGTCTTAGTCAGGGTTTCTATTCCTGCACAAACATCATGACCAAGAAGCAAGTTGGGGAGGAAAGGGTTTATTTGGCTTACATTTCCATACTGCTTT
>NC_034601.1:8345104-8372384 GCF_900095145.1 Mus pahari | reverse complement strand
TTGAGAAAATGCCTTACAGCTGGATCTCATGGAGGCATTTCCCCAACTAAAGCTCCTTTCTCTGTGATAACTCCAGCCTGTGTCAAGTTGACACAAAATTAGTCAGTACAGCTACATATGTGAGTACATACCATATGTGTTCTTTTGTGTCTGGGTTACCTCACTCAGGATGATATTTTCTAGTTCCATTCATCCTGGGAGCCTCACAATTCCTGGTGTCTGGGATCCTCCAGTGGCTATCCCCAGTTCCTCATCTCCCCCGGCTACATATTTTTATTCAATTTCCTGACCCTTTGTATCTCTCTTACATCTCCTCCAGTTCCTTCCCCATCTTTTTTGATCGTCTAATTTGTTGAATATTAGAATGGCTACTCCAACTTGTTTCTTGGGACCATTTGCTTGGAAACTTTTTTCCCCAGCATTTTACTTTGAGGTAATGTCTGTCTTTGTCACTGAAGTGTGTTTCCAGTATGTAGCAAAATGCTGGATCCTGTTTACATATACAGTCTGTTAGTCTATGTCTTTTTAATTCTGGAACTAAATCCATTGATGTTGAGAGATATTAAGGATCAATGATTGTTGGTTCCTGATATTTTTGTGGTTAGAAGTGGAATTATGTTTGTGTGTTTCTCTTCTTTTAGATTTGTTGTAAAAATATTAATTTCTTGCTTTTTCTTGGGTGTAGTTTCCCTGCTTGTGTTGGACTTTTCTGCTATTATCCTCTGTAGGGCTGGATATTGTTAAATTTGGTTTTGTCTTGAAATACCTTGGTTTCTCCATCTATAGTAACTTTGAGTTTTACTGGGTATAGTAGCCTGGGCTGGCACTTTTGTTCTCTTAGTGTTTGTATGACATCTGCCCAGGATCTTCTGACTTTTAGAGTCTCCGTTGAGAAGTCTGGTGTAATTCTGATAGGTCTGCCTTTATATGTTACTTGACTTTTTCCCTTACTGCTTTCAATATTTTTTCTTTGTTCTGTGCATTTGATGTTTTAATTATTATGTCACTAGAGGAATTTCTTTTCTGGCACCATCTATTTGGTGTTCTGTAGGCTTCTTGTATATTTATGGGCATTTCTTTCTTTAGGTTAGGGAAATTTTCTTCTATAATTTTGTTGAAGATGTTTGTTGGCTCTTTGAATGGGAATCTTCACTCTCTTCTATGCCAACTAGTTTTCAGGTTCACTCTTTTCATCATATCCTGATTTCTTGAATGTTTTGAGATAGGAATTTCTTGGTTTTTTTTTTTTTTGTATTTTCCTTGACTGTGGTGTCAGTGTCTTCTATGGTATCTTCAATGCTGAGATTCTCTCTTCTATTTCTTGTACTCTGTTGGTGATGCTTGCATCTGTTATTACTGTTCTCTTTCCTAGGTTTTCCATTTCAAGGGCTGACTCTCTTTGTGTTTTCTTTAATGTCTCTATTTCCATTTTTAGATCCTGGATGGTTTTGTTCAATTGCTTCACCTGTTTGATTGTATTTTCCTGTAATTCTTTAAGGGATTTTTGTGTTTCCTGTTTAAGGGCTTCTATCTGTTTACCTGAGCCCTCCTGTATTTCTTTAAGGGAGTTATTTATATCCTTCTTAAATTCCCCTATCATCTTCATAAAATGAGAATTTAGTTCTGAATCTTACTCTATAGGTATGTTGGGGTATCCAGGATTTGCTGTAGTGGGAGAACAGGGTTCTGATGTTGCCAAGTCAAATTGGTTTCTGTTGCTTATGTCCTTACGTTTGCCTCTTGCCATCTGGTTATCTCTGGTATTATCCTGTAGCTACCAGTGGCCACAGGTTACTGGGTTCCTGAAAGCAAAGCTTGGGGTAGATGGGAAGAATGACCAGAGAAATAATGAGCCAAGACAAAGTTCTCTGATCAAGGCTCAATGTTATAATTCTAGGGTCTGATTTTAAAGGGGGGAAACCCATCCCCCACCATGCCAGGATCTTGTTGCTTTGCCAGGATCTCATCAGGAAAGTAAGCTCAGCTGCTCAGCAGGTAGTGGCTTCTTGCAGGAAGCCGCAGATGTGACAGTACAATAGACTTTGCCTAGGTCAGAGGACTCTACCCTAGATGGGCTAGCCAACTGTGACAGACAAGGTCTGATTCAGCTGGCTCAAGGCTGGGGGGAGGGCACATTGTCAGGTTTCCCTATCTCTGGCTGGAGCCTGTCCTTCCTGTCAGCCTGTGATCCTGTGATCCTGGGTGTGTCAGAGTGCCTGGGGTGTGGAGCTGCAACTGGAGTGTGGGCTGTGTGGGTTCAGATCCAGAGCCAAGGCTCTGCTCCCAGCACAGGTGGAAACCAGAAAGCCCTCTTTTGACATTTCTATGCTTTCTTAGAATCAAGCTCAGATCATCAAGTCTTCATGGCAAGTGCCTTTTACCTGTTGAGCTATCTCACCTCACTGGCCAAGATTTCATTTAAGTATAGTTTTAGTAAGCACATATGTATTTGGCACTATTTAAAATGCAACCACAAAACCATTACATATGAGGATATACTAATGACTTCATCTGAATTCCATGCATTATAGGAAGGTGCTGAACTCTGCTGCTTTGGTCCAGGGTAGTATAATATGTAATTCAACATATTTCTTAGATTGTGGAAGACAGGCAGCTGGAGACTGTGGTCCCTGAAAGAGACCTTCTTGAGTGGCCCTATGATTCTCCAGGTCCCTGATTAGAGAAAATGACCCCAGCATATTCAGAGAACCAAAGACCTCGTGAATTGTGATTCATGATCTTCTGTGCTCCTTCAAAGGGCTCAGGTCACTTCTCTGGCTCTGCCCTCTGGAGCACACACATCTTGTTTTCCAGCTGGCTTCACTCCATGCTGCTACTGTTATTGTTGGTCAACCCATAGTACTGGCAGCTCCAATGTGCTGGAGTCTTCTGTCATAACTGAGTTGTATTTTCATCAGTAGCCTCTCCTTGGCTCTCTTTGCTGATTTCAACTCTGCTCTCAAACACACAGTACTGAAAAAAGAAATGAGAAAAATAATGCCTGAAAATCAAGGCAGCACACACACATACACACAGACACACACAGACACACACACAGAGAGACACACACACACAGACACAGAGGGGGCGGTCAGTGACTTCTCACTGAACCAATGGAAGACAAAGAAAACAATGTAAGAACATGATCAGAAATCTAAATACAACAAAAATAATCTTTAAAATAGGATAAGATATAGGCATTTCGGATAAACACAAGCTGGGCGAATACATTATGAACAGGTCTGCATTGAAAGACATAACAAGGTTACCCTTCAAGTCAAAAGGAAAGGAAACAGATAAAAGTCTAGTTAAAAACAAAGAAACAAACAAACAACAAGAAAACCCGTGAGCACCAGAAAAAGTAAATTAAATAAATAAGTAAATAAAAAAGAAAAAGATTAAAGAAAATACACTGTGATGGTTTCTCTTTCTCATGATTATCATAAAACAACACTGACTAAACAAAAGCAGCCTTGTGAATTGGGATTTAAAACAGACATAGAAATAAAATTACACAGGCCAATACATAAAGCAGAGGGAGGAGGGAGTCTCTGTAATGAAGTCACACTCCCTCAGGTAATGTTTATAGAGTATGACATATATACTCTGAAGCAGACATTAGGAGAAGGAATGTGGGAAGCGATCCAGGGACAAATGTAATGGGGTTTAGGGTGAGGAGCAGACAGAAGTTATCCAGTGTGAAGAATAAAAGAGTATAATCTCACTGTATGTACATTTATATAATTTCAGAAGGTATAGTCATAGATGAAGAGCAACCACTGGAAACCAAGAGTATCTTGGTTTCTGTTTCTATCCCGTTGTTGTGATAAAATACTCTGACATGAGCAACCCAAGGGAGAAAGGGTTTGTTTCAGCTTACAGTTCAAGATGCTTCTACCATGGTAGAGAAGTTAAGACTGGAAGAGATTAAAGCAAGTGATCACATCCCATCCATAGTCAGGATGGGGATGAGTACTTGCTGGCATTCAACTCTATTTCCCCATTTATATAGTCCTGGTTCTTCTGCATAAGGAATGGACATCCCCAAAGTGGGCAGGCCTTTCCTCTTCAAATAATGTAAACAAGATAATTCTCTACAGGCATGCCCAGAGGCCCTCTCCTAAGTGAATCTTGATCCTGCCAAGTTGACAATTTCACTACCATATAGAAGCTGTCTCATTATGAATGTAGTGCAAAGTGTCATATAGATAACCTACTACTTGTTGTCTTAAAGAAACACATTTTAGAACATAAATGTGTGGCATGAGGTTATAGCTCATGGGTAGAGTGCCTGCCTCCCATGCTTAGACCCTGGGGCTAAACCCCAATCCCTAAATAAATATGTAAATGTAGGCATGCATGCTGTTTTTCTAAGGGTTTTTCTGCTGTAAACAGATACCATGACCAAGGCATCTCTTATAAGAACAACATTTAATTGGAGCTGGCTTACAGGTTCAGAGATTCAGTCCATTATTATCAAGGTGGGAGCATGGTGGCTTACAGGCAGGAATGCTGCAGGAGGACATGAGAGTTCTACATCTCCATATTAAGGTCACTAGGAGAAGACTGGATTCCAGGCAGCTAAAATGAAGGTCTTAAAGCCCATGCCCACAGTGACACACTTCCTCCAAGCAGGCCACACCTACTCCAAAAAGGCCACTCCTCCAAATAGAGCCACTGCCTGGACCAAGCATATTCAAACCAACATACATGCACACATACAAATACATACATACATACATACATATACATAACATAGCATACATACATACATACGTAAACATACATATATATACAACACTGACATTAAAACAATAAGGAATGTTTATAATGCAAACTGAGCATAGAAAAGCATGAGACCATATTTAAAAAGAGTATTATGGGCTAGCACTATAGTAGAGCATTTGCCTCACATGTGCAAAGGGTTCAATTCCCAGCATAGCAATAAAAAAAAAGCCATTACCAACACCAAATTTTATGACAAAGAGTTTTTAAAAAATGAAAAAGTATATCAAAAGTAAAATTCATGAATATACCAGCACACTAAAATTCATGAAGCCTAAAGTGACAGAAATAAAGAAATAAACATCTTAAATTATATTGGGAGGTGTGAAAAGCCCCTCTCACCAGATGATAGAGGAAGTGAGAAATTCTGAACAAGGGTACAAAACTTCAAAACAACAATGTAAACCAATGTGAACAAGCTTATGTTTGCATAACAGCTCATTCAAAACTGAAGAACACACATTCTTTTCAAGAGCTTATGAAACATTCACCAAGGTAGGATGTATACTGTGTACTAAAACATTAATAAATTTCTGCCTGGTGAACTTATTTTCATATAATAAAGGAAATAATGTTAGTGGGTGTGCTTGGTGGCATTTACTCCCCTCCTCCCATCACTTTCCACACACATCTCAGGAGCAGTACATGCCCATAGTGCTGAGCAGCCATCACCACCATCCATCGTCAGAGCATTGAATGTCTTAGTTTTGATGAATATGTGTTACATGTTTATATCAATAAAACTCAGTGTGATGTTTCAATAAACACACACACACACACACACACACACACACACACACACACACAGAGTTCATCTTGTCAACTGAATCTGACTTTATGAAAGATGTTAAATAGCCTGGTCATGATGGTGTGCACCTATGACCCAGCACTCAGAAGGTGGAGGTCAGAGAGTAAAATTTTCAAGGTCATCTGTGACTATACACAGATTTGAGGCCAAGCTCAGCTAGGCTTGCTTAGTTAAGGAGGGTGGGGAGGAGTAAGGAAGATAAGGGGGAGAGGAGAAGAGAAGGGATTTCTGAGAAAAATGAAAAATAAAAAATGTATTTTTAAAAATAAAGGACTTGAAGTCAAGAAAAATATTAAATACTTTAAACTGAATGAAAATAAAAATTCATTTTAAAGTTTATATGCTTCTGAGGAAGTAGTATGTAGAAAAAAATTTATAATAATAAATGTAAACATTAGAAGAAAAGGTATAACATAGATTAAGTTTCTGCCTCTAGGAAACTATAGAAAAAAAGAACAGTTGACTTTCACAGTGAGCAAAGGAAAAACTAATAAAGTTAGAAGTTAATGAAACACAAACTAGGGAACAACAAAGTCTAGTTTTTGAAAGGATGAGTAAAATTGATAAACTATCCAAGCTAAGAAACAAAGGAGAGGTATAAATTATTAATATCAAAATGAAAAGAGTGCTTATGATCCAATATCCAGAGCCAATGGGAATTAAAAGCTAATACCAATTAGAAAAACTGTAACCAAGAGAAGCAATCAAGAGCTGCTGTAAAGGTGGGGAGAAACGGGTTAGTAAAGCCACAGCAGAAATTAGCATACAAGGTTCAGTCATGCCACTCCTGGGCATGCTGGTAGATCCAGCCAGGCCACATCTGGGAAATCATCAGAGGAATCAGTCAGCGTGCCACAGAGGTGTGTGTATTGGTCATAAAAGCCAAGCCATGCACTGAACATACACATCTATTCACAGACAGGTCTGCAGTTCGTTCAGCCACCCAAAACAAAACAAAACAAATCATATCATTTTGCATAAAACAGCTAAGTGAAGTAAACTAGATTCAGAACGACAAGCATCATGTTCTTTTTTAAAATATCATATATTTTTAAAAAGTAGAAATATAAATGGAAGGCTATTAGGAAAGAGAAAGAGACCATGAGGAGAGGTAGGGGAAAAGACAGGGCAATACAGGGGCATCTGTGGTCACAGTCTATGTTGAATGTATACAAATGTCACAGTATACACAAATGTCCACTATTTTGTACAATTAATGTTAATAAAGAAGCATGGTAGAGCTATACCTCAAATAACTCAAACCCACTTCCTCAGACTTGATAACTTTAGATGAAACAAATAATTCCTTAAAAAGCACCATCAATTAAAATAAAGAAAATTGATTATTTGAAGAAGCCTACAACCATTAAATTTTTAAATGGCCAAGTTCAACTTCTCGAAGTAAGGTGTCCAGGCACATGTGATGTCACTGCTTAACTCCTCCAACTATTTAAACAGAAGTGACACCAGTTCTCCAGTCAGTAGAAGACAGAGGAGAGATAAACAGAGACACAGAGATAAGAGACACAGAGAGAGATCCCTAACACATCTCATTCTAAGAAGTCAGCCTCTCTCTCATACGTTAAATGCATTCTAAGGGATAAATTGCAGATTGACATTTCTCATGAGCACAAACACAAATCCTCAACAAAATCTTACATAATAGAATCTACAATGTACACAAAGATTCTGCTTTTATAGGACATTGGGGTATAACCAAGGGCATTCAAATAAAACATGAACTTTTGCTAGTACTATAGTGTGTTAACATTTAAACTCTAATGACATGTGCACTGTGTGACAAATTGTCAGACAAATGTAAGACACAAGTAATAGAGGACATAGAGTCCAGTATGAGGATCTTTATATACCTTGTACAGAATAATTCTATCAATTCCAGCTACTCAGAAGTAAAAGTTTATTTACACAATGAGAGGTGAGAAATAGGGCATACATATTACAGAAATAGAAAGCAGGTTCCTGCGGGTATGGAGTGGGGGTACCAGGTGGAGAAGAAGGAAGGGTGAAGGGTCAGCAAAAACAAATGTGTGAAAATATCATTCTGAAGCATATTAGTTTGTGTGCTCATTTTAAAATACAAGCATACTCCTTTGTAAGAAATTGAATGTAATACTATTGTTCAACCAATACAAGTCAAGAAAACAAAATCAACACACATGTGCATGCACATGCATGTGCACACACTCACACCAACAGCTGGCAAAAAATAAACATTTCAATGGTTCAAATCACACCAGCAGTTATACAACTTGCAAAGAGCCTCAGCATGTAAGCTCTGAAGATGGATTTAAAAAGGAAAACATGGACAACTACCGTATGTTGTATGTCTTAAAGATACATGTTTTATTAGTATCTTAGTTTCTTTTCTGTTACTTGCCCCAAAGCAACTCATGCTGTCAGAGGAGGGAAGGCACGGCAGCAGGCAGCAACAGCAGGAAGCTGATAGATAACATCTCAGCTACACGGAAAGCAGAAAGCCAGTACTAGGTGGGGCAAGGCTATAAAACCTCAGCCTGGGTCACGACCCTTTGGGGGGGTCACATATCAGATATCCTGTGACCTGGACCATGAGTCAGTCAACAGGGTCTACAAGGGAGAGAGTTGAGATGGAGGGCAAGAGACTCGAAGAATAGAGACAAGACAGGCTATCTGACCAAGTCTCAAGTCTTGTTTATTGAAAGGCAACTATGGGTATATAAGCACAAGTTGGGAAGTGCAGCTGGAGACACTTAACTACAAGTGCCTTGCAGCTAGGGGCACTAAAACCCAAGTCTAGGATGTGTCTGAGAAGAACAGGTTTTTATTAGAGAGTGTTCAGCTGTGGTGGGCTGCTTGCAAAAACATCATGCTAGGCAAACAAGTCTCTCATCAGGGTGGAAAAGTACCGACCTGTAAGTAAGTAGCCTGAGATGGCGGCAGAGATGATAGCCGCTTTCTGCTAGAGTTGGCTCCCAACCATCCTGTATATCAGATATTTATATTATGCCTAATGACACTAGTAGCAAAATTACAGTTATAAAGCAGCAATAAAAATAATTTTATGTTTGGGGGTCACGTCAACATGAAGAACTGTATTAAGAGATCATATCATAAGGAAGATTGAGAACCACTGCCAGTTATCCTAAGTGAAACACTTTCCCCAGCAAGGCTCCATCTTCCAAAGGTTTCATGACTTCCCCAAACAGTACCTCCTTCTGGAGGATCAAGTATTCAAATACACAGGGAGATTTCTTATTCAGCCACCAATATCACATAGATCCTGAGAAGATAGATATATGGGCACTCAGCAAACTCCTTTCCAGTTACAATATCCCTGGTTTGGAAATGTCACACTTGACCTTCGCAATGATCAGTGAAGTATGCTATTCTTTTCTTTATTATGTAGTCATATACAAGTAGTAGAAGTTAAAGGGAGACTCAAAGCCAGGCTGCCCGAGACATTTGATTTTATGCCTTGCTGTTAGTAGGGAATGTAGACCAGACAGTGAGTGGCATGTGCTACTGTAACATTAAATAGCCATGACCACAACTCAGAGTATATTGACCAGCACCCTGGACTGCATGACCAGGGCACCTTGGGAATCTTGACAAGAGAGCTGCTGCATGAATTATCGTTATTAGCTGATGGCCTTGGCTAGAAGAAATCAAGGGGCTGTCTGCCAGATTTCTTAGAAGGATGGTGATTGCTGTTGAGGGCCTTTTGACTTCTTCAGCCACTGAGATTTCTCTGACAGCCTGTGTGTCATGGAATTTGGGCCACTTGACCCAATCAGGAATGTTCTCTTCACTCCTTTCAGGGTCAGCTAGAGGTAATTTGGCTCCCCTCTGTCTGCCCCCATTATCTCCTCCCTGTGGGTTTAACAACCACTTCACTGCACAGCTGCTAGAGGCTGGACTTAATAATTAAAATTTAAATGAAAGACCATTTTGGGCACATTGATTGAGCACCCTTTACATCAGAAAACATAGGAGTGCATAATCTCTTCAAGAGATTTCAACTGCTTATCACGGGGAAAAGTTTTTCTAAAAATAGTTTTTATATTTATTCTTTGAAGAAAACTTTTCCCCCTCTAGACTACATTAGCTGCATAAAGTCCATTCCCTAAGCGTATATCTCAGTAATCAAACCATAAATGCAGACATTAAGGCAAAACAGTCTTGCTGTATATAGCACTTGGAAATTTCCCCAGAACACTAAAATGGATTCATATGGGGAAAGTAAGAGCCAGGAGAAGAAGAAGAAGAAGAAGAAGAAGAAGAAGAAGAAGAAGAAGAAGAAGAAGAAGAAGAAGAAGAAGAAGAAGAAGAAGAAGAAGNGAGAAGAAGAAGAAGAAGAAGAAGAAGAAGAAGAAGAAGAAGAAGAAGAAGAAGAAGAAGAAGAAGAAGAAGAAGAAGAAGAAGAAGAAGAAGAAACAGAAAAACCACCGAGGAGTGAAAAGAGACAACTTGACAATTTAAGATAACACTCATTCTCTGTCTTCTTTGACCGGGTGCCAAGACAACTTTGGATGTGAAGGAACACAGTTTAATATTTTCATCTATGGGGCTTCAAGTGAGAAATAAGCAAGCTAATGACATGTGGTATGGGTGCCTATCTAGCCAAAGCCCTTACTTTTGTCAAGATGGAGAGAGACAGAGGCTATGAGTGACTCTCTCAAGGGCACACAGCAAATTATTTCTTTCCTAAAAACAACTGCTTGGGGAGCCTGGGAAGATGGCCAAGCTGCTGAAGCTCTTGCTCCCAAAGCATGAGGATCTGAGTTTCAGACCCTGCCCCCAGTGTGAAAACCATCATGTAATGGTATAAGCTTGTAGTCTCAGCACTGGGGAAACAGATGCAGGACCCCAGCTAGTCTAGCTGAATTGTTGAAAGCCCAGTTCATGGAGACACCTGGATGTTGACCTCTGGTGTCTAAGCAAACCCATGAGTATACATGGAAAGGTACACAGACAAATGGATACACATCACATACACCTTTTAAAAGATTCCGTTTCCACATTGGTACCTTTTAGCTTCAATCATCTACAACCTGATGCCCTGATTGATGGCCCTAGAAGACTGTTTCAAATGATCTCAGGAAGATGAGCAACTGTGAATGTGACAACTGATGACAATCCTAGAGCTTTTTCACTTTAGGAGGACTTGGGGAAAGAATGAGAAATTCAGTAACCTTTTTCTCTGAGTCTGGCCCCATGACCTCTGCCTATGGATTCCGAACTCTTAACTGGACCACCTTGTCCAGCCTCAGTGGGAGAAAATGTTTAGGAAGATGGAGGATGGGAGTGGGCATGAGGGTTAGTAGGGGTAACATTCAGAGTGGGGACTTCCCCTTCTCAAAAAAGGGGAAGATGGAAGGGGAAGGACTTACATGAAGGAGTCCTGGGAGGAGAGGAAGAGCTGACATTGGGCTGTAAAGTGAATAAATAAATAAATTTAGAGAAAAAGAAAAAAAATCCAGTTAATTTTTCCTAAGTGCCTCTACATTTAGCTTACCAAGGCCTGGAACATTAAGAGACTTAACCACCAACACAGCCACCCAAGAGCAGACTGAGATGTAACATCCCAGCATCATTGAAACTGTAGAATACTGGTGTTTTGTGTTGTCATGCAGGGGACACAGAGGTAAAAATTAGGTCCTTATTAATACTGGTGTCCCACAGCTGAGAACAACTGAGTCCAAAGGAATATAGAAGAAATTCTGACTGAGCAGCTAGAAGCTTGGCACAGTATCTCCAGTGTTGTTATTTTGCAGCTTGACAAGTTCTGACAAAGAGAGCAAAAATACCAAGCCTGGTTTCCTCAAGAGTTTAAATCTGCAGGGAGAGAGACAGAGGAGGGCATTGTGACTCAGTACAGAAAATCTGCTGAACTGTCAAAGGGCACTGGTGATAGGAAAGGCAGAGGGAAACATGTAGACCCCTTTCAACACATGGGTAGCCTCGTGAGAAACCATGGCAGGGCAGCACACTGTAAGCAAGAAGAGAGTGAGATTCAGTGTTTTTCAACTATGAGGCACTCTGCTTAGGACTCTCTGCCCTTACATAGCTATAAATTCCTTGTGTATATACGGTGCCGTTGCCGGCATTTGTCCAATAACAGATGACTCTACCAGTTCTATGAGAGTAACCAAAGCTACCCCACTTCCCTTCCCTACTGATTCTACTTACACCAGAAAAATACCAGATTTCCTACCTTCTCCTTAGGCTGGACAGCGGAGAGTGGGATGGGCATCCAACTTCACATTTGCATCAGAAAAAAAAAAAAAAGTGGCTGGTGTGCAACCTACCACTTCACAGATTTTGTTTGTTTGGTTTTTTTGAATCAGGCCTCTACAGTCCAGGCTAATCTCAAACTCCCTATATCATTAAGAATAACTTTGAACCTCTGGTTCTCCAGCTTCCACCTCTGCATGCCATTAAACCTTGGCTCTTCTCACACTGCTTTGAGAAGCAACTCTAGTATGGTATTTTACATCCCACAAAACTCATTTGTTTTAATTACATTCCTGTGAATAAATTAAACAAATGTCACAACCACCATTATAAATCTGTTGAGAACATTTGCAGACAGACAGGCAGGCAGGCACATACACACAGACACACAGACACACAGACACACAGACACACACACACACACACACACGCACACGCACACGCACGTGCACACACACACGCATGCACACACAGGCACACGCGCACACACACACGCACATGCACACACACAGACACACGCACACACACGCGCACACACACGCACGCACACACATGCACACACACACACACGCACGCGCACGCACACACGTGCACACACACACACACACACACACACACGCAGAGATGAGTTAATCTTGAATCTTTCCCTTCTACTTCCCCTCTTTTCCTCATTTTATCTATCTCTCCCTTCCTTCCTCTCTCCTTCTTCTCTTCCTTCCTTCTTTCCTTCCTTCCTTTCTACCTTCCTGTCTTCCCTTTGGTGTGTACATAGGAGAGTATAATGTGTGTGGTATATAAACATGTGTATGTGTAAATAAGCATGCTTATGCAAGTACAAGGAGGCCAGAGAAAAACACTGTGAACCGTATCTAACAACTCTACACTTTTTTTTTTTTTAAGATTTATTTCTTTATTATATGTAAGTACACTGTAGCTGTTTTTAAACACTTTTTCTTCTCGCTCTAGCCCCACTTGCTCCAGTCCTGGTCGCTCCAGCGGCCCAAAGATTGATTGATTGATTGATTGATTTTATGTAAGTACACTGTACCTGTCTTCAGACACCCCAGAAGAGGGCATCAGATCTCATTACCGATGGTTGTGAGCCACCAGGTGTTTATTGGGATTTGAACTCAGGACCTTCGGAAGAACAGTCAGTGCTCTTAACCCCTTAGCCATCTCTCCAGCCCCTGACTCTATACTTTTATGTAGGCTTTGAGAACTCAAACTCCTGGTTTTCCATCAAGTACCCTTAACCATTGAGACATTTATCTCCTCAGCCCCCACTCTCTACCATTTTTTAAAAGCTATATCCTATAAATACAATGACACGCTTGTGGTTTGGGTCTATTTCTTCTTATTGCTCCTGTTTATTCCACATGATTTATCTGAAGCTCATTGATGAGCTCACGTGCTGGGAATTTGCTCCTTCTGTGAAGAAGTGTCTCCTGGAGTGAGCAGAGCACATTCCAGCTCCTCTATGAGAACACAATGCTGTGCGCAGAAAAACTCCAGCAGCAGCTTTGAGCACAGCCTCAGGCTGGAACCAATTAAATGTGCTTTTAAACAGATGTCCATCATGGTTCTCATGACCAAATACACACAGTGAATTTTTGATGGGCTTGAAGGAGGTCTCCCGACATTCATTGGTTGACAAAGCTCCCTGAGGCACTGTTTTTGCAGAATCCAACAAAGGCCATTTGCCTCCTATTCCAGCATCCCCAGACCAGTCTCTGGATCAGCACTGTAGGGCTTTGCTCTTATTCTTTCTTAGTTGAGCTTGGCCAAGCTCTCCCCAAAGATAAGTTCCACCTTTGCAAATGCAAGTCAGCATTTCACGTGGACATCTGCCTTGGACCAGGCCTCTGTCATCCAAGATGCTCCACAGGTTCCTGATGCTTTTCAAGGTCAGATCTTGGATTTTTTTTTCCCATCCAAACCCAAGACAGGACCCCTTGATCTGTTTCCTCAATGAGATTCCTAAACCAACTCCTTCTGTGGGAAATGTAACCTTCAATGACTCTGAGATGTGCTCTTTGAGTTTTTCTAACTTTAAGGTGCTCTGCCCACTTTCATTTTCTGTTTACTGCCTGTTTCACTGGGTTAATGAGAGAGATGAAAGATTCAGAGGCACTCTGGCGCGCCTGCCCAGTCACCCCATCACAGAAGCATATTATTATCTTTATTTCAGACACAGATCTTCAGATAGGTTAATTGGCCAAGGTCATACAGCTGCTAATTGCAGCTTCAGAACTTCAAGTCTTAACTCCAGTGCTTGCATACTTTGTACTACAGTCTGCTGGCTTCCCTCCACCTTACTTCTTTGCAGAGAAGTTTCCATTTTCTCTTTAAAGTGCAATTTAATTGTAAATGCGTTCTTATGAAGCTCATTCAGTCTCCATTGCTTTCTTTTCTTTCCCCTCTCCCCTAAGAGAGAGTCATTAGGAAAGTACATCCTGTCTCTAAGCTCTCTTTGCCTCACACCAGAGGTCTCCTTCCAAAGAACCCAGTGGAGGTGCCCTGGAGAACTGCAACAGCATCTGATACCCTCCTCCCAGTGGGTCTGCGGAGACCAAGGAAAGCAGTGTGCTGATGCTCTAACATTCTCCAGCCTGCTTCAGCCAGCCTACAGCCTGCAGCCCCTCACCTCCAGGGGAAATGTAAATGAAAAGCAAGCTGAATTTTTCATCAAATAAACAGTTGGATTCTGTTGGAGTCTGGTGAGCAAAGCAGGGCACTGCTCCATTTTAAGCCCTTATCAGAGCCCAACAAACACTTCCTCCCAATGTGTGACCGGGTTTAAATTTACTGCTGCAGGTGGAGGGGTGATAATGGAGTCAGCCTCTCGGGGTCTCATTCCAAAGCACTTGTATGAAAGCTCTCTTTGGACAAGTGTCAGCCTGCCTGCTGAGGAACTTTCCAGAGTTTCACCGAGTCTTTGGTGCTTGCATGTATATGGCTTTTACTGCCAACTCTGAGTTAAATCTAAGACCCCCATGTACAAGTTATATGGCCTTAGTCAGATTACAGCACTGCTTTGGGTGATAGTTGACCACCATCTTTTCTGTGCTGTTTCTGTCATTGCTTCATGCATTCACCCAGAACTTAGGCATAGATTCTTTCTCCTGGCTAGAACAGTACTGAGCACTATAGATGAAGGAAGCCATTTTGCCTGTCTCTGTCATTTAGCTAAGAAACTAAAAGTGTGGAGAGGGGAGTAAGGCTTGAGGTCACAGAGTCAACAGTAGAAGAAAGGGCTTGGCCAAGGCTCGGTGTTGAGAGAGAAAGTAGGACAGGCACGCACGGAACAGAATGAGACCAGACATGATCATCTAAGAAGACGCTTGGCCTGAAGATGACCAATAAAAGTTTGAGCATCCACAGATGCGAAGGAAGCTCTGCCTTGTCAAGTTCTCATAGACAGAAAGTAAAGCTCTGAGAGGGGCACAGTAGTATCTCCCCCGTATTCAGCTGGTAGTTTACCTAGCTGGTATTGTAGTTTTACTTTTTACTTTTAAATATTTAGTTCTTTAAATTATTGTGGTAAGGTGTACGTATTTATTTGTGTACAGGACAGATGCATGTAAGAGCCAAAGATCAACCTTAGATTTTTTTTTCCTCAGAAACTGCCCTTCAAATATTTGAGACAAGGTCTCTCTCCGGAACCCGAGACTCACAGATTCCCTAGCCTGGCAGGCTATCATCTAGGGTTGCCTTGTCTCTAACCCGCTCCCCAGGCACTGAGATTGTGAGTATACACCATCATATTCACCTTTCTGACATGAGTGCTGGGCGTGGAACTGAGGTCCTCCTTTACCTATGGCTAGCACTTTATCAACAGGGCTCCCTCCCAAGCCTTCAGCTGGCATTTAGTCCAGGGATATTTGACTTCAAAGGCATGCTGTGTAGTCTAAAGGGATGCAGATTGCTGCAAAAGCCCTGCAGTGCTTTGTACAAACACACAGGTTTATACCTCTCTCTAGGGTCAGCTCAGGCTCAACACCTCTTGAAAGGCAACTCTCCCGTACTTCCTCTGAACCACGGCACTTTGCATGCACATTCCTGTATGTCCCCTGACTCCAGCATACAGCTTTTGTTTTTAACCTGTGAGTTTTCATAATAAATAGTCTTTATTTATATTTTGTGTTTTCATACACATCTGCAATGCATTTTAGTCGTATCCGTCCACTACTATCTTTCTTAAACTCTATGACACTGTTGGTGATTGCTGAGGGCTGAGACCATTCATAAGCACCTGTAGGAGAGTGAAAACCTTATCCTCTCAAAAGTGAAATCAATAAATAATACGCAGGGAAAATGAATACAGAATATTCATGTTTTGATGTTTAGAAATACAGAAGTAGCATTCTAGAAGAAAAAGCTAGCCAATCTCAAGGCCTTGTCTCTAGGGACTCACCAAGAAGGGAGACCTGGAGACAAGAGGACAATTAAAGCTAAACTGCTTTGAGATGAAAAACCATAGCACATTTTAGGAAACTTCCAATGGCGGTGGTAAAACACAGTGATGCACAGAGCCAGGCTCTGCTCTGAGCCTGCAACCAGAACACCAATTCTCACCATTCAAGCCAGCAAGAGGAGGGAGCTGGAGCTGTGGGTTGTGCTCCCACCATGAGCATATACCCTGAGCCCTCTCTAGATGTGGGTACATAATTCTCATAAAGCAAATCCTCCAGAAGTGCTCCCTTTGTTGTCTTTTGTTTGGGACCCACTCTTTAGTACTAACAGCTATATGTATAATGGCAGCCATGTCGGACTCAGCAAAGACTTCCTGTGTGGAAAAATTAGTGACAGTGGATTCCACTGCAATTGTAACTTTTTCTAGCTGTGAGTTGACTTTTTTGTTTTTTAATTAAAGGATCCCTGGGATAGATATAAAGACATTTTGGCTCATTAGAAAAGAAGTTATCACAAGGAACTGTGCCCACCATCCTAAAAGGGAAGATATGTTGACATTAAAGATGGAGAGAAGATTGTTATCACTACTGAGGGAGCATCTTCATTCCCTCACATATGTAGAGAACATTATGTGCTCCAAAGCAGTTTGCACAGCATGAGTTTCTCAAAGGGGGGTTTTCCTTGAACATAAGGCATGGCTTACTCATTTCAGCATGCAAGTATCTTCCTGTCCCTTACCCACCACAAAAACAGCCAGGCAGGTCCCACTGGACTGCGAATATTCTGAGAAAGGAGTCAAGAGAGGTGGGGGGCTGGGGAAAGGGGGGTCCTCCATCTGTCCTCCATAGAGTTTTTTGGCTATAGGGATTCTTTGAGAAACAAGGGTATGTACTCAAAACAAAAATCAAAAAACAAAAAAAACCATCACCACCACCAACAAAAACCATTTCCAAGTGCTATTTCAAGAAAGTTTGGGGCAAGAAAAGAAGACCCCTGGAGCCATATCAAATAACACACCAGATTCTCACTACCCCCTCCAGAGTCCCATTAATTCCATTGTACAGAAATGTAAGCAGTATTCTTGGAGATGCAGAGAGAATAGAGCAGGGAACAGACCCAAGTTGCTCTGACTCACTCCTAATGGCTTATCACAAGTCAAAATGGATTGTATCATTTTCTTAACTGTTCCCCTCTTGTTATACTGTTAGAATACATTGTTCTTTTCACCATTGTAAATAACACCACAGTCAAGTGGGCTGGAAGTTTTTCTTCCTTGCAATATCAAAAATCTCTGCCTGCCTTTAGAATTGCTAGAGGTGGACTTGTTGAAGTAAGAAGCACGGATATTTTTAAGGCTGTTGATATACTTTGCCAAATTGCGCTCCAAGGCCAGCAGCAGCTCACATTGCCTCCAGCTGTGCATAAGCAGATCAATTTTACTACATCCTGGTCAGTTTTGGATTTGACAATCTCTTCCTCAACCTCTCTCTCTCCCTCCCTCCCTCCCTCCTCCCTTTCCTCTCTCTCTTTCTTCTTCCTTCCCTCCTTCCCTCTCCTCATTTTCCAACTTCAAATAACATCACCATTTTCTTTTTTATTTATTTGATTACCAAGCAAGGTTTCAACACTTTCCCTTGGGTTTGTTGTTATTGCTGTTGTTGTTTTTAAAGCTATTCTTTTTTCCTCTTTGTGATATTTTTTATTTTTTGCCTATTTTAGCTTTCAGAATCTTACTGATTTTCTAAGCTCTTTATGTTAAAACTATTAAATCATGGCTTGTTATTATTGCTTAGATATGGTTCCATTCTGCATCCATTTAAGATTTGTAAAGCCAAAGACTTTCTAAAATACAATTTAATCCATAAATCTAACATTTTGTGATGTTGCCAGCTAAGTATTTTCTGACTCAGTATCTTGATAAATGTTCAATTTTATTTTATTCTTTTGCTTATTTGTATTTTAAAATGATAAGCTTTTTGTTCTGGAAGTTTGGGGGCTTTCTTTTCTCTATTATGAAAATTGACTCCAATATAGGATTAACCTGGGTTTTTGCTAAATTGCAAACCAACATTTGTCTCAGTGGTATTCATTATAATAATCCTTTGCTGTTCCCATGATTCCTTAACCTCATTAAGTAAGGTGTTGTTCCCCAAAGTGGCTGTTTCTGGTCCTTCACTTTGGGAGCTGGGCAAAGGCCTCTGCAGCTGTTCCTTTTTCTTTCTGTTCCACCCACAACCACCTACTGAGTTTCTCTTCCTGCAGAATCCCCAGAGATAGCCTTGGACATCAGACCAAAGCCTGATGCATCTCCAAGCTTTTGTTTTTATCTATCTATCTATCTATCTATCTATCTATCTATCTATCTATCTATCTATCTATCTATCTATTTTGCTTTTGCAGTGGCAACCTTCACTCTGGGAGGTCTGAGGCCTCAAGTTCCACTTGAGAAACATAGCCTTAGCCTGTGCCAAGCTGCTATGTGCAAAGGAACGCTTCTCTAGAGTCTGAGCGAGTCTCAGGAAGTGAACAGCCTGAACAGGGTTCCAGAGAGGCATGGCAGGCAGACAATGAGAACCACAGAGCCCTGATCTTAGTCCAAGACTGGAGGAACTCAGCCATCATCCTGAAAAAGGAAATCAATAAATTACACACAGAAAACAACAACAGCAACAATGCATCCATCCTTAAAAATATGAAACCAATTTTCAAAAAAAAAGAGCAAATGATAAAGAAGAAGCCCTCGTTCTAAGGATCTGCCCAAGAGGGGAGAAAGGGAGAAAGAGGAACACGTCTGCTGCGCGTCCTTAGGAAGCTGGTTGACACTTCTCAGTGGGGGCAAACAATTGCTTTGCAACAAAAGCATACCGCATCTTAGGGACCAATCAAAGACAACATAAACCAGATGCACTAAAACACAGCGCACTCACTTTCTTACTTGATGTCCCGTGTGCAGAGCCAGCTCTTTCTCTGATCCCATAACATAAGTATATAAATTGTGTTTACATTGGTAATCAATATCATGCTTCTGGTACCAAGAACACTGGCCTGTAGGGGTGAAGGCCCTGTGTAGGCACCAAGTTCAACTTCTTTATGTTTATGTTCAATGAGTTGTATAGGTGTTGCCTTCAGCAACGGGGCCTTGCTGTCAGTTTCTAGAGAGCAGCCTGTAGCTGTGTCAGTAACCTGGGCTATTTGGGGGTTCCATGGGACCCCTTTCCCAATTAGATGTAACCTATTCCTGGTACTAGAAGATTTATTTGTTGGCAAGGGAAGGCCAGATGGAATTTGCCTCGCTTCTTACCTGCAAGAGATGCTAGAACTATGGTGGCACCAAGCTTGTGGGAGTAACCAACTAACATCTGATATGACCTAAGGCCCACTCCACGAGATGGAACCCATACCTGGTATTGTTTAGGTGATCAAGAACCTGAGACTAGAAAGCCCAGAGACCTAGGAGAAATCCAAATACTGCTGTTCTCCTAAAGGAACGTAGCAAGAAAAGAACTCCTAGTGACATCCTGCTCTACGCACACATCAGTGCCTCACTCGGCCATTACCAGAGAAGCTTCCTCCTGCAGAGACCTGTCGCCAGATATTACACATTACTCACAGAGTGAGAGACCTTGGAACATTCAGACCTTGTCTCCATCAAATGTTTGCACTCAGAGACTGAGGAAGCATGTGCAAGGCCTCCAGTGCTCTGCTTCAGTTGGGGTCCTAGAGCTGAAAGAACTGGACATATTCTCCACTCCTAACCCACAAGCTGTCTCTTGATAACCACTTGCAAACGAAGATTCCGTTTTCTCCAAGGGAGCCTAGCAGTAGATGGCCAACAGAAAATTAACTCAACCCTATCCTCAGAAGATTTTTGTCTCATCATGTCATGTCATGTCTTTTCCCTTTTCTTATTCTTCTTTCTTTTAATGTCCTCTTTATTTAAAAAAATTAATTTTTTTACACTACTGGTCCTTTGTGTATATATTATGGCTTCCAGTCCTGTGTTTTGATCAGGCTCCAGAGTGTGTGATTGAGTTAGCATCTGCACCTATTTCTGTCTCTCGTGTCTTTTTTTGGCCTCTTCTCCTTCTGTTTGTTTTGTCCTGTTCCTATTAGTTTGTTTCTGTTTTACCAAAGTATATCTTATTGGCCAATAATCTTATTACTATCCTTTAGATAATAATTGGATAATAATCCTTATTATTATCCTTTAGATGTGTGTTTGTTCTCTAGTGACAGGAAGGGGGTAGATCCAGACAGAAGGGGGGGTTGGGTTGGGAGGAACTGGAAGGAGTAGGGGGAAGGGGAAAAAAAACTATTTTCAAGAAAAAGTTTTTAAAAATTAAAAATGCAATAAATTCTCACCACCCAAGCCAGTATGGGAAGGGGTAGGGAGGGGAAGGGCAGCCGTGAGCCTTACTCTCACTGAGCACATACACCCTGTGCCCTCTCTGGATGTGGGTACATTGTTCTAATGAAGCAAATCCTCCCAAACCCTTCCTATTGGTTACCTTTTGCCTCGAACCCAGAAGGTTCTCTTTCCCACACTAACTACCCACCGTTTGGGGCAGGGACCAATGTCCTCTTCATTTCCTTAGCTCCAACGTTGGTCACGTGCTCTGTGCTGCTTTTTCTATTTGCTTTGGTTTTGAGACAAGGAGTGTCCCTTGTGCAGCACAGGGAGCCGTGAATTCACAATTCTCTTGGCTCCATGCCATGATTACAGATATGGCTTCACTTCGTCAAGTCATTAGAACATACTCTGATGTTTGCATATAGTTGTTGAATATTTGAAGGGAGGGGAAAGGAGGGGGAGAAAAGGAGTAAAGAAGGAGAGAGAGGGAAAGGAGGGCAGTGGAGGAAAGAGGAGAAGAGAGCGGGGGAAATGGGAGAAATGTCACTCCTCTTTTTCTCAGATGCCTATTGATTGGTCTCAGATGGTCTCTGGGAACATAATTTAGTTTTCACACAGAGGGTGAATTCTTTACCCAGTGTTGGACTAAAATAAGGTTTCTGTGACTGGTGCCAAAAGTAAATACCCTAGTCCTTAACCCAGTGCTCATCCCTTCAAACCCATGATGTCAGAAGCAGAGGTTTCTGCAGCATCACTCAGTGCCAGAGACAAAAGAGAGGTGGCTCTTCAGCGCAATGCAGCATGAGAGAAATAACGGCATGAAATAGGTCCCTGAAGCAGCATGAAAAGCTTTGCTAGCTTCTGGATGCTTCAGACAACCTTGGTCAGAAAACCAACGGGTCTCCTGCCAGTCTTCCTCTGGACTCAAGGTTTAAGGCATTCTCCCTTACCCCGCCCCTCTGCGGAGTGGTGGGAGTCTATGTAAAGGATGAAGGCCGGATCAGACCAGGAGGGGGAAAGACCCTGAGATCCAAGACTGCATCTTTGGTTAAATCAGTGTTTGTACAATTATACACATAATAACCCACTTAAAGGGACTTTTATGCTATAGTTTGGGACAGAGGCAAGAAGATCATGAGTTCAAGACCAGGCTGAGTGACATAGCAGCACACGGTCTCCAAAAAAATAATTTAGAGAGTGGAAGAGAAGGGATTATTTTCTTAGAAAATACTAAGTATATACTCAAGATTTTTCATTCATACATATTTTCTATTTACATACCCCAGACTTTTTACTTTGAATTGCTTATTGACTCACAATAAGTTCTGCAGTCACACAGACAGATCTCATGTACCTGTCACTCAGCATCTCCTGAAAATGGCATCTTACGTAACTCTAGTTCATGATTAAACCCAGGAGATGGAGACTGACGCAGTCTCAAACAAGAGCCTGCACACAGTCAGTTATATAGAGTCACGAGGAATTATGGGTTTTGATAATAGAGTCTGTTGGTACTAGCCACGAACACTATGACTGTAAACTTCCTGAACAACAGTCATTGCCAGCTCCAATTCCCAGGGGAAAATACTGAGGGAGGTGTTTGTGAGGAAGGATGGCATGGGTGTTTTGGGTCTTGAGAACTGATAGGAAGGCTCTAGAAATGAGTTTAAGAGGCAAAGAAAGCAGGATCCTCAGGAGAAAATGATTACGTTGAAAGGTATCTTAAGAGAGTTAAGGCAGGTATCTAAGCATGGATGCAGATGAAGAATAAGGTGGATATTTAACTGACAGCTGTGGACGTTCAAGGCATGGTGCTCTGAGAAGGTAAAATAGAAGGAAGAGAATAGAGAGAAAGCCAATATGCCCTCCATGACCTTGGTTAAATGAGCAAAGCTTGGCTTTATATCCCTAACTGGGCAGCCACGAAAACTCAGCAACAGTATTGCTGGAGTGACTGGCTAGTTCAGGTGTGGCTGGCTTCTTTACATCCTTCATTTCCTACAACAAGCTATAGAACTTCTATGGCTCTCACCACAGGGCAAATTGAAAGTCAGGGGGACTAGAGAGTCTAGCATTTAAGAATCTTCCAGGCTAATGGACAAGTCTGCCAGGCATTATGGAAGATAAGTATTCCAGTATGGATGGAGTAGAGGAAGAGCTGGCAGGTGCCAGGGTGTTTGGGAAAGGAGGGAATTAAGAATTCACTAGAGGGCTTTGGGAAGGGCAGCATCTGGTGTTTTGACTTTTACAGAAACTGTTGGTGTCTTCCCCATTCTTTTTAGGCATAAAGCATATTAGACCTGGTTTTCTTCCTTTGGTGATTGACAGTCTGTTGTTTTTGCTAGATTGTTTGGAGGCATTTGACGGTGTCGGAAGCATTGTTTTCTTCTCCTTCTAAACCTCAAAGAGAACTCCTGTCTCTTATCTCCATTTTCCAAGACTCTATCAAGGGGACCCACCTGGGCTGGCTGATTTAATTAATGTCTACATTATCTATCTGCTGCTTTTGAAGCTGTTGTCACGTTGTTGATATTAAAGCTGCACTGGGGCATGGCTGAAGGCTAGCTTTGCCAACAGACCCACTGACATCTTCAGCCACGGAACAGAGAAAGCAGGCAAGAGATGCTCTGAGTTGGAGGGATAATTTATTTCTTCTCCTAAGAAATTTGGCCACAGATGCATTCTAATCTCAGCAATGCTGCATCAATATTCTCATTCTCTTTTGTCATAATCCTCTGAAGCTCACGGAAGTCATGGTCAACAGGTTACAGAAAGCTGGTATGATTACAGCCCTCATCTGTTGGGCCTGTGTATTGTTACTCCATCAGCTTCTCAGAAGAAGGTACGAAGTGCATCTGTCTTTGTTGTTATTGTTGTGAGCCATGCGAACACTTAGAAAGAATTTGCTGTGAGCGAAGTCCTGAGAGGAAAGCCTAGGAGCAAAGGGTGATTCTGAGCTCGTGGTTTCAGGGAGATTGGTACATGGCTGCTTCATCTTATGAATTTGGGGAGAGCATCATTGTGGTGGAAGAGTAGATCTGAGCCTGTGCTTTATTTCTTGGTGAAGAAGAAGCAAAGAGAACAACAGAGACGGGAGACTTTGCATGGCCTCTAGCAACCTACTTCCTCTAAGTAGCACCACCTTCTGGAGCTCTGCCTTCTGGAGCTCCGCCTTCTGGAGCTCCGCCTTCTGGAGCTCCGCCTTCTGGAGCTTCCACAACCTCCCGAAGCATCACTGCATACTGAGACCAATATTTCAAACATGGGCTTACACGGAACTTTTTGTTTCCAAATCTTGACACAAGACATTTAAAACAGTGCACTGGGTTATAAGGAGGCTTACGATGAACAAAAATATACCGCAAGGTCTGGGTGCACAGGATTCACTCTTGCTCAAATTTGGAAAAACATCCTCAAGCAAGCCCATTAGGGAGGCTCCAGATCTGGAGTAGAAAACTCCAGTATGAACTGGACTCACTCTGATACGTAACATCCAATGTGTCCTTAGCAAAACTATAAATATTGTACTCATCAACCTCAGTTTCACAGTTTCCACAATCATCAACATCACAACTGAAATCATAAGTTATATCACCACTATCAATAGCATCACCATAGAAGTCATGATAATTATCATTACCATCATCACCATCATTATCCTAATCATCATCATCAACAATAACCTTGGAGATTAAAGATAATATAATATTATTAGTTTATGGACTTTCCCAAACACATATGTGACTATGTCACATTCTATAGTTAGATCCCTCAAGACAACATCGTCTTCTATTTTATAACATCCTCATTCCCATAGCATGTGCTCCATATTAACATATTATTAAGCAAATAAACAGGAATATGGAAGTTAGTGCTTACTAAGCACTGGTATATGCCATACACCTTATATAGCCTGTGTTTTAACCATCAAAGAATCCTTAGAATATTCCACTTTAATCTCTATCATTATAAAGATCCTGCAAAGCTAAGTAACTTTACAAAGGGCAGATCACTAGGAAGTGGCAATGGCATTCAAACATAGATCTATCTGCCCGTGGTCATTTCATACCAGGATAGCTCTCTAATGAACCAGCAAGTGCTCTTATGCAGAATCGCCTTTGTTCTGTGTAATCTGGGAAACCAAACATATACTGCCTCCAAATAGGGGAGAGGAACTAGGATCTGGGAATGAATGGCAGATGGCCCAACAATGTCATCAACACTAAATTAACTGGCCTTCAGGCTGCTAAGATTTTCTAGTCAAATTCTAGCTATTTATAATTAAGAAAGTGAATAATTTTTCCATTTGCAAAACTATCCATCCAAACAGGGCATGCTGAGAAGTCTGGTCATGATGTTATTATTTGAACATGCTGCTTTTAAAATCTCCTCAAAGAAAATGACAAACACGGACTCAAGTCACCAATAAAATGAAATATTTAAGATGGGGTTTCTTCCAGCTTAATGAACAGATTTCAGTAAAGGGAGAGAGAGAGAGAGAGCTTTCCAACTCCAAGGGTCAAGTTATAGGACTTTTACATAAGTTCTTACAGGGGCACTAAGAGGTGCCATATGGACATGGCAATATCTGTAAATGACACCTGAGTTATAATAATGTCTCCAAAAAATGTCAGCTGATATTCTTCCACTCCATGAAAAGCAACTAAAATACTGTTGTGAGGATATCACATCAGGTCTGGGGAGGTGGAGCAATCAGTGAATATCACACTGGGTCTAGGGAGATGGTACAACTGGCAAAGTGCTTGCTGTGGTACCTGATCACCCACGTTCCATCCCAGGACCCATATGAAAAGAAGCTGGATGTTGTGGTCTGTACTTTCAATCCCAGTGCTGGGGAGACAGAATCTGGTAGCTCTTTGGGGTTCACTCACTAAGCAACCTAGCTAAATTGGTGAGTCCTAGTCATTGACACACTGTCTCAGAAACAAAGTGGCAAGGAAGAAGGTGGAGAGAGTGACCAGTGTGTTGGCTGGAGAAATGGCTCAGCAGTTAACATCAATGGCTGCTCTTCCTAGAGGACTGGCATTTGACTCTCAGCACCTATGTGGTTTTACAACTGTCTGTTAACTCCAGTTTTAAGGAACCTAATACTTGCATATGGCTTCTGCAGGTATTGCATGCACTTGGTGCCCAGATATACATGCAGTCCAGACACCCACACACATAAAATAAAAATAGGTAAATATCAATGAACATTAAGGTGGGTGACATCATGAGGAATGACATACAAAGTTGACTACTGGCTTATAAATGCATTGCCATGAATGCAAAGCTACACACACACACACACACACAGAGAGAGAGAGAGAGAGAGAGAGAGAGAGAGAGATAGAGAGAGAGAGAGAGAGAGAGAGAGAGAAACAGAAAGAAAGAAAGAAAGAAAGAAAGAAAGAAAGAAAGAAAGAAAGAAAGAAAGAAAGAAAGAAAGAAAGAAAGAAAGAAAGACATGGTTTACTATCATACTGATCAAGAAATCTGGGTTCTAGGGATAATCATAATGGTGGTGGTTATAATTGGATGATTGCTGAGCATGAAACATAACCAGAAATAACCCTAGTTACTACCCTTGGGGGTTTCTCTTCAATATCTTGTAAGATTGTAATTGTTAGCCCAATCTCACTGATCTGAAATGTGCATCCCAGAGGTTAAGTAACTTGCATGTAATTAATAAGAAGTAAGCCAGATGCTACTTAGACCAGCTTAATTACATTCACCACCCCATGCGTAGCCTACCCGAGTCTGTCTCCAGAGTTATAACAAAGCATTATATATCAGTAGCAACAGTGCTAAAAAGGAAACCACCTCTTAAAAGGTTTTCATGCCAATGACCCTACTCAGTGCAGGGCAGCACAGAATTATAGCATGTCAGAGAAGAAGGTGGAGCCAACCAGTGCAGCAGAAGCAGAGAAGCAACTTCTCCCTGACAGCATTCCCATGCTTCGCTGGAACCCTCGCACCAGGCCTGGCCAGAGATTTCCGTGGAAAGCCCCTGGTACTCAGGCCCACAATGTACTGGTATTTTTGATGAATAAGTTAGCAGTAGAGATAGGGAGATGAGAGTAAAGTTTGAGAACTGGAAATAGCTGGATGTGAAAAGGAGACGGAAATTGAAGCCACTTGTAGCATCATAGAAGAGTTTACCTCTGACTTCTGAATTTGGATGCTACATAACAAATGGAAGATGGTGGTGGATGGTCTAATGTGAAGTGACCTAGAGACATAATCACATTCTTTCTTTATGTATGAAAGAGACATAATGAAGAATGGAATTGAGAGATAAAGAAGAAAGGCAGAGTTCCTAAAATGGAAAAACAAGAAAGTCAAAACAAAATCATTTGGTTTAGAAGAAGGTGGTTTATTTCCTTTCATTAATTGATTTATTTATTCACTTTACAGCCTGATTGAAGCCTCCCTCTCTACTCTCTTCCCAGTCCCATCCTCACATCCCCTCCCCCACTCCCCATCCCCTTTTCCTAAGAGAAGGGGAGGCCTCATGTACCAACCCACCCTTGGAGGTCAAATTGCATCAGGACTAAGTGCATCCTCTTTCACTGAGGCAGCCCAGTTATACCAGTTAGAGGAAAGGGATCCAAAAGCAAGCAGCAGAATATCTCCCTCTCTCTCTCTCTCTCTCTCTCTCTCTCTCTCTCTCTCTCTCTCTCTCTCTC